>NC_092866.1:11771706-11797048 GCF_032062135.1 Pyxicephalus adspersus | reverse complement strand
AATGTAATGTATTATATTCACCTGACCCCTGCACTCTATACATAATGTATTGTATTATATACACCTGACCCCCGCACTCTATACATAATGTAATGTATTATATACACCTGACCCCTGCACTCTATACGTAATGTATTGTATTATATAGACCTGACCCCTGCACTCTATACGTAATGTAAATGTATTATATAGACCTGGCCCCTGCACTCTATACTCAATGTATTGTATTATATAGGCCTGACCCTTGCACTCTATACATAATGTATTGTATTATATAGGCCTGACCCCTGCACTCTATACATAATGTATTGTATTATATAGACCTGACCCCCGCACTCTATACTCAATGTAATGTATTATATACACCTGACCCCTGCACTCTATATACAATGTATTGTATTATATAGACCTGACCCCCTGCACTCCATACACAATGTATTGTATTATATATACCTGACTCCTGTACTCTATACTCAATGTATTGTATTATATACACCTGACCCCCGCACTCTATACACAATGTAATGTATTATTTACACCTGACCCCCGCACTCTATACACAATGTATTCTCTATACACAATGTAATGTATTATTTACACCTGACCCCCGCACTCTATACACAATGTATTGTATTATATACACCTGACCCCCGCACTCTATACATAATGTATTGTATTAAATAGACCTGACCCCTGCACTCTATACGTAATGTAATGTATTATATAGACCTGGCCCCTGCACTCTATACACAATGTATTGTATTATATAGGCCTGACCCCTGCACTCTATACATAATGTATTGTATTATATAGACCTGACCTCTGCACTCTATACATAATGTATTGTATTATATATACCTGACCCCTGTACTCTATACTCAATGTATTGTATTATATACACCTGACCCCTGCACTCTATATACAATGTATTGTATAATATAGACCTGACCCCCTGCACTCTATACACAATGTATTGTATTAAATACACCTGACCCGGCACTCTATACACAATATATTGTATTATATACACCTGACCCCCGCACTCTAAACACAATGTATTGTAATATATAGACCTGATCCCTGCACTCTATACGTAATGTATTGTATTATATAGACCTGACCCCTGCACTCTATACACAATGTATTGTAATATATAGACCTGACCCCTGCACTCTATACACAGTGTATTTTATTATATAGACCTGACCCCTGCACTCTATACACAATATATTGTAATATATAGACCTGACCCCTGCACTCTATACACAATGTCTTGTATTATATTCACCTGACCCCTGCACTCTATACGCAATGTATTGTATTATATACACCTGACCCCCGCACTCTATACACAATGTACTGTATTAAATACACCTGACCCCGGCACTCTATACGCAATGTAATGTATTATTTACACCTGACCCCTGCACTCTATACATAATGTAATGTATTATATAGGCCTGATCCCTGTGAATAAGCATTGTGTATAAGCTCTATACACAATGTATTGTATTATATAGACCTGACCCCTGCGCTCTCTACACAATGTAATGTATTATATAGACCTGACCCCTGCACTCTCTACACAATGTATTGTATTATATAGATATGACCTCTGCACTCTATACATAAAGTAATTTATTAGTTAGACATGACCCCTGCACTCTATACAATGTATTGTATTTTACTCAGACCGGAGCCCGGCATCCTTTATGCTATGTTGTATGTTATATAGACCTGACCTCTGATCCTTATACGGTATGTAGTGTATTATATAGACCTCACCATATACATTAAGTTATTACATACTGCTGACCAAATAGTTCCTCGCTGATGTGCATTTTGCAACTATTTTAGTGTTAGTATTTAAGGGTTAGCTCTCTCTCTGTATTCTATTTTCTTGAGGAATATGTGTGTCTGTGAGACTTTCACTCAGACCACAGTACATAGGGTACTTTGCAGGCACAAATACTGCAGACTGTGTGTACTGTTGGTTGATGAAGATTCTGTCCCCAGCACATTCAGTATTTAGTGCACTGCAGCCCTGTCCAGCATCACCAAGGCACTTCCAATGGAGGAAGGTCTGATGAATTACATTTTCTTTTAGATCATGTTGATGGCTGGTTGTGTGTCTGTCACGTACGTGGAGAAGTTAGCATGATGCATTATGGGAAAAAGGCTGCCAGCAATGATAGCATATTCTCAGGGATCTACAACATCTTGGTGCCAGATACCACAGCACACCTTCAGAAGTCTTGTTGCCTCCATACTTCAATGGGTCAGAGCTGTTTTGGAGCCACAAATGGGTCCTACACAACACTAGGCAGGTGGTTTAATGTATTGGCCAATCATTATACGAGGGGGTGCTGAGAAGTTTCTGGCTTTGCCCAGAAAGAAGACAGCCAGAGTTATGAAATAACACATTTATTCAACATATCCCCCCCTTTAACTGATGCACTTGGTACAGCGTAGTTGCAGCTTTTCTAGACCGTTCAAATAAAAGTCCTTTGGTTGGGCCGCAAATCAGCTCTCAGCGGCATCTTTGACGTCAGAAATGTCCTCAAAACGTTGCCCCTTCAGGTGTTTCTTCAAATTCGGGAAAAGATATTAGTCCGAAGGGGCCAGGTCAGGTGAGTAGGGGGGATGGTGGACCAATTGTAAACCCACGGTGTTCAATTTGGCAGCCACAACGTTGGACGCGTGCACAGGTGCATTGTCCAGCAAAAAAAGGATCCCTTTGGTCAACTTTCCACAGCGTTTCGTCCTAATTGCCTCCTTCCGCTGGTCCAGGAGGTTAGCATAATACTGTCCGGTGATACTAGAGCCCTGAGGTAGGTAGTCCACTAACAGAATACCGTCTTTGTCCCAGAAAACGGACGCCATGACTATTTTAGCCGATTTCTGGGTTCGGAACTTCTTCAGACACGGGGACCCGCTGTGGCACCATTCCTTTGACTGTTCCTTGGTTTCAGGATCATAGATGTAGAGCCAGGTTTCATCCTCAGTCACTAACCTAGCCAAAAAGTCCTGTGCAGCTTCAAAATGGGCCAAAACGGCTTTGGATGCTTTGACTCCTTCTTTGATGTTTTGTTCCTTCTGATCACTGCTGAAACATTTCGGGACCCACTTTGCTGAAAGCTTGCGCATGCCTAGGATAATGGTGATGACAAACCCAACACGCTCCCGTGAGATGACAAGTATCTGGGGTTTTTTGTGGATATTCGCCGGCCCTTAATATTTAGCTCATGGACAGCATCGCAGGTTGCCGGGTCAGTTGAGGTTGGTGAAATGCCCGGTCTTGAAATGGGATATCCAGGTTCTGACAGTGCTGTAGGAAGGACACTTCTCCCCCAGTGTTTGTGACATCTCGGTGTGAATGTCCTTTGCGGACTTTCCCTGGAGAAATAAAAACTTCATGACGGCCCGTAACTCCAACGACGTGAAACTTGCTTGTGCCTCTGCCATCACAGCTTCTCACTAAAAGAAAAAAAGGAATCACAAAGACCTGATATTTGCAGTTACATACTAAGATATTAGGCTGTCATATGCCCCCACACTCATTTTTCTATTTCAACTGGAAGGGGGCAAAGCAAGGAACTTCCCAGCACCCCCTCGTACATATAATCCTAGGTGCCACCAACCCGGCAAAACTAACTAATTGCTCTTGGATGGGGTTGGCAAACTGAAAGGTACATCCAACCATGCGACTCTCTCCTCTACAATCTATTATGAATGCTGCAGCCAGACTCATCCATCCTTCCCTCCGCTCCTCTTCCGCTACATCTCTTTGTAGTTCACTCCATTGGCTTCCATTTCACCTTAGAATCAAATTTAAGCTCCTGTGCTTTGCCTTCAAATCCCTACACAGTTATTGTCCCACTTACATTCGGGGCAGGGTCCTCTCCTCCTGTATCACTGTCTGTATTAGTCTGTCATTTGCAATCCCTATTTAATGTACAGCGCTGCGTAATACATTGGCGCTATATAAATCCTGTTTATTATTAATAATAATAATAATAATAATGCCTCATGCTTCTAATATGACTTCATGAACCTCTGATTAGTTTGGTTTTTTTTTTTTTTTGAAGGGCCTTAATAACATTGAAGGTAAGTTGTATTATTAGAAAGACCCAACCAGGAGCTCATTAATCACCAGTTCTCAGTCCAACACTCTGTTAGGAACTGAAACCACATGAGCAGCCATACTTCTCCTTAGGCTGCCTATGGACATCTCAATAAGCCTTCTACAATGTTCTACCAGGAAATGAGAAGCTAAAGCCGTGTGAGGTCTTTAAGGTACCAAAAATCTCCATGCTGGCAAACCCAACTTTTGCCTCTGCTATGATGAGTAGAGATGGGCCCCATGCATGCCATGTTGGCATTGGTACAGGTGGCAACACGTTCATTGGAGTGAGGACGTGCATGTTGTGTGAGGACATGCTTGTATCTCTCCATCTTCTGATCCTGGACATCTGTCTGTTGATGGTAGAACTTTGGTTCCTAACAGGACTGCTTCGTTCACCATACAAGTCTATAGGAATAAATGTTGCCTGATGAAGGTCAGATGCCCATGTAATGATCTCTGAATGGTCTCAGATGTTAAAAGCATGACACACCCAAACCCCATAGGCACAGGCCCATACTCAACCATGGCTAGACCTTAGTCTCAATCATCTCCTAAAGGCCGATTTCAGGTATAAAGCCTCTTATTCCTGTCTGTATCTTAGAGTATTCGCTCTTGCTTTCTGTCCGGGTCTCAGAACAGGAAAATGAAGAACATCTGGGCAATGGCAGGATTAGGTGAACTTTAACAATAAATAGGTGAACCATTGGCACCATTTTGGTTTAGCAAGTATACCATTGGAAGAGTTTTGTTAGATCTGTTTGATAAGTGCAGATGTGCAGGGTTGTTGTCATGCATAAGCAAGTCATGTAGGGTGCCACCTAGTGGTGTGGCATTTTGGACCCTGGATGCTGACCAGCCTGCTCTCCTGTATAATGAAACTGTTGTTCTGCGTATTTAGCTGCAGAGTTCAGCTTTATTTTTTAGCTTTTATTACTTTATGATAAACCATAACAAATATGAGCTCTCCAGATTTTTCATTGAAAACTGATAAAATATGACTTTATTCATATAGAAAATAAAATAGATTTTGCAATTTATTTTATAAGAAAGATACTTCCATTTGATATATATTTATATTTTCCTCCAGCATGTTAGGTCCAGGACTTCAGCTCATACAGGAAATTCTTTACAGATCAAATGTACCCGTCGGTGGGAGGAGCCATTTTGTCAGAAGGAACATTAGGCAGCCAATCAGGTTTACAAGAACGTAGTGAACTGGTATACCAAGCACCTCCTGGCCTAGAAAGGTCAACTGACCATCTGAATTCTATAAAACTAATTCTAGATCACTAAATGTCTGATTACATGTGCTATTAAAACTTAATTTCAGAAAAATCTAGTTTGCTTTAGGGCATGGAAGGGTTAAATCTCTATCTAGCTGTCCCCAACTGGAAGATCTGACCCTACTTCCTGTCCAGGTGACACCCGCTATGAGGTGCCAGAAAGCAATAAAAAACATTTGATGGGGGTTCTAGTCCTTTCCACACAAAAAAGGATTGATGTAGTTGGGTTTGAATACAAAGAAAACTGTTGACATCTTGAGCCGCCTTCTGATTGGCTCAAATATTTAGAAATCTTACCCTCGGGGCTCCTTTTTCCTACAACAGAACAGGGGTACTTGGCAAGCCAATTAAGAGTCTCATGATGGCTGCACCACCCAACAGCTTATTTCACACATCATTGGTCAGTGAGTAGGGTGGTGCATCTGAAGCAACCAGTAGAAATGAAGATGTCACAGCTGACTAATGTTCTATTGGTTCTCTGGTTCACACTGAGCAAAATGGTATAACCCTGAGCTAGATTTAGGTATAAAACTCTCAGCATCACCAGATTTACCACAAAATATAACAGTGAATTGGATTTTAGAGATTGTTGGGGCTGTAGATCAAATCCCTCGACTAAAAATAGAAAAACAAATAAAAAGCCAGCATGCTACAAAAAGGGACCTTTGCTGTGTAGAAGCAGTGGCCTGTCTGCCGCGGTTGACTCTGTTGAGTCAGAGTTGTCCAATCAGAAGGTTGAACTTTATTGATTACACAGCTATAGGTATGACACAGCAAGGGGGCGTGTGTCTGACCTCTGCAGACAGATCACTAATTCCAACACCGAGAGCTATGGTCCCTTTCTGCAGCCTGCTGGCCATGGACAAGCTTTTCTATTGTTTGTAAATGGTAAGGCTTTAAAAATCTCCATTTTTTATGGTTTTCAAATGGATTTTGTTTAAAGGTCTTTTTTTATTTATATACTTTATTGGAATTTTCAGTATTCTTTCTAACCTCCTTTTTCTTTGTAGCCTCAGCCTTTTTCCTTGATAAAACTATACTTTTTTTTTATGTGCATACATTTTTACAAGCCATGTATTCCCATCCTTGCAGTATATTAGGACTGCAGCATGATAGGTTACCTGGTGTATATATGCTGCTCACCACTAGATGGCGCTGCTTACATTGTACTGAATAGGCAGCCTATTAGCCAGGAGCACAGAGCAGGGGGTACTTAGTGCTATATGTCTAAACCTGGATTGTTCAATGCACATACCGGTATTAACTTCTGATTTATACATTCTTTCAATCCCCTGCATTGTATATGTAGATAAACCTGCACAGCTGAGACAAAGTCAGGTTTTATATAGCTAAGTTTTTAATAGACCCATCTTTAGAGTGAAGGAAAGGGTAAAATGCCTGCCAATTTATATATTGGTGTCTGTGTGCCATTGGGGAAATTTGTGTTCACTACTTGTGCCAGAGACAAAACAGGTTGTTAGAGGAAATCTCCCAAAGGGGAATTACTATTTTAGAAAGATATCCATATGGGAAGACTTTCTCACACCTCTTGTTCTGAGGACAACTCTTCAAGTTTTTATCCCTCACTTTCTTTCTAGATGATAATGGTCAACAGTAGAAACAGAGGGCTCAATTTCCCCAGGTATTAACAACCTGACCCTTCCATGCTCACTAACCTAAACTCACCTTCCCCAGCAGACCAGTGGAGAGGACTACTGCCTTGTATATGAGTTTGGAGGTCTAACCCAATTGTTGCACCAGGGTGCACGGGCAAAAGCCAAACCCCCTGACATTGCCCAAGCTGTAAATGTTTAAATTAGGGATCTGGTAAGCACTAAAGATAGCTAAAGGGCATTCACCAAAAATTTCAGCCAGGACTGATCTAGTGCAAGCCTACTGAAAAAAAGAATCAGAGATGGATTACTACAGATTTAACCTCTTCCAAAAGTCCCAAATTTTGGAATGCAGCATTCAGCCCTCTCTACTAGCCAGCAGGGGGCACTATCACACAATTGCTAATCGGTAGGAACCTGAGAGAAGTGGCAGCTCTTTTATGGGCTGAATTTAAAGTCATAAAAAAATCTCATTCCCAACTGATTGTAATTATTTGCATAGCTTGCAGTTCGGCCAACGTGGCCGCTTGTCTCTGTCTGTAGATGACAGGTACACTTTAAAGTTTACTGTAACAGGCAAAGTTTTGCAGCTACTGTACAGGAATAAATGCAAAGAGGCAGATACATGTTGATATGTGCAAATAATACATGCCCGTATACCATACTGAACACTGGTAGAAAAATACAAACCCTACTTATACGTGGAATATTCCTCTCCCTGAAAGCAAAAGCAATTTTTTTTACCATAAATCACAATCTAAATCTCTACACTGATTCTTCTTTGGTTATACCGACCCAGAGTCATGTGATGGTCCCAGTACATGTCTTAGAAATATTGTAATATTGTGTTTAGTATACTGTGCTGATATGTCTGTGTATTTTATATATTGTACATATATATTTATATATTCTATAAATAAGCTTTGTGTGTACTACACATTTGTAAGGCAGCAATAACATAAAAGGCACTTTGGTCATAAGAAAAAAGATATGGCTTCATATTCCCAGAGGAAAAAAAAGTCACTGTAGTGAAAAATGGCCTCCGCTCTGTACCCGAGGCAAGATGGCCGCACCTTCGCTCACACTTACCTTGCACATATTAGCTTTTTGCAAACCACAGTGAAAGAAATAAAAAGTCAAAATGACATTTTAAAAACCATTTAGTCCATAGAGGCCTGATTCTGACCAGAGTCAGCCAAGCCAGGTCCCGGCACCGCTTCTGGGGAAGCCTATGAAGTCCGAAGCTGTGGTGAGGCAGTGAGTCTCCTTGGATAAAATTTGGGGTGTGAGCGGGCCATCCTGCCCCGTGATCCTGATTGTCACTGGAAGGCACTGATTACAAAAGAAGAGCCCCATGCGTGAAAAGTGTGCGTTGGTCCAGCGTAGGGTCAGGCCAGCAGACCCATCCGAGTGACTTTAGCAGAAAGGAATGTGTGCAACAGGAAAACAACAGGCTTCGGACTTGTGTGCAGATCCAGAGCCTGCAAGATAGGACACAGAGATGAGGAAACACATGGAGATCCTGGAATTTCCAATAACAGTAACATCAATAGAGAATACCCCAGTGACCTGTAACCATTCCAAAATGTCATTTATATGGAAAAAGCTAATACACATACAGCTTGCTGCAGCACCTATGCATTGATGTGTATTCATATTTTGTATTACCGTGTTCTGGGTTAGGAAAGCTAATTATTTAAATGGGCCGCCCAGTGCAATACCAGGGTCCAAAAAATTAAATCTTTGCAGAAGCTGATCATAATAGAGGCACCACATGGCACTGATATGTGAGATGTGTGCTGCCATGTACCATCATGTGCTGCCACATAACGCATCTCACATGTTCGTGCTAAACAAATATATAAAGGAGACCTTATTCATTCACTGTCCTATGCTGGAATAAATAAATACTCCTAGGTTTAATTTACAAGGACAGTCACCAGGTTGGCGACAGCCTGCCTGCAGCCATCTCCATTATATGAAAATTAAATAGTGACCATAAGCAAAATACTGGAAAAGTTATTTTTTTCTTTTTATTGGAGGTCTCATTTAATACCAACTTAAACACAGAAGTATGTACAAGCTTATCTTTTAGATCCCCAACCCCCATGTTAAAAGCACAGATAACTCAAGTATTCCTTCTAGGCCATGAAGACCCCACCCTGGGCAATGGCTTCTATACTGCCCTACCTTCCCCTAGGCAACGTCTATATGCTTATTAGAATGAGCATTTGCATGTGTACCCCTGTCTTTCTCCTAACGCATTATTGTAATTTTTTTATTACACACTTTTGATCTTCTTAGAGGTCTTATTATCCTATATATCTTCCCTACAAAAATATTTAATAAAAAATCACTAAAAATGGACACTATACTAATAATTTACACTCCCATGACTTTGGAGATGTCAACTTCACTAACAGCACATGAAGCATTGTCATAGAGTGAGGCACTTTTTTATCTAAGGTTTGTTTTTTTATGTTATCTTTGGTATTGTTTTTTTTAACACGAAGGGTGTTTACAATATAATGCATTTTGATGCAAGTCCCGCATTTATGTATCTAGAAAGCACAACACTTACCAGCTCTCCTTCTGATCCCCCAAAGTCCAGGTATAGATGTTTGCTTCCATCGTCGGCTGACATTTTGAGCTTTTCAAATGGGTATCTGTACATGATGGCACCCGATGGGCCCCCTCGATACACTGTGAATCCAGAATCATAGTGGATTGAGAGTGAGACCGCTTCCCCGCGTAGAGTACAGTCTGTTGAGAGATAATACACACAAGACATATAGTCATATATGAAAGTCCTAAAGTAGTGCACCTTGTGGTCCTTGCATGTAGTGGTGTTACACCTTGGATCCCAATTCCAGGTTGTACTTTGGGCAGGAAATTTCAAAAGGCAACTAAATTGAAAAATGCAAAAAAAAAAAAACACACACACTTATCTTATATCACACAGGGCAGTCCATCCAGGAGTGTCTTCTATTGGGTCCCATGTAGTCCCGGAGCTGACGCCCCGGCGCTGCCATCTTCTTCTCTTCTTCCCGTTTCTTCTTCCTACGTCTCCAAACCTCGTGCCAGGTGACGTAGGAAGAAAGAGTTGGAAAAAAAAATTGCCGATCTCACTGTGCATGCGTGAGATCGGCAAATTTTTTTCTTTAAACTTAAAGGCTCCTTTTGCGCATGACAGAGATGCTCGGGCATGCGCAGAAGGAACACCCAAGAGCCTCCCGGGGTGCGTGACGTAGGCAACCCGGGAGGCTTTGCGCTCCATTTAAGGGGCGGTGCTGCACCCTTTATAAAAAAAAAAAAAAACAACAACATAATTTTTACCTTACATAAAAGGGTTGTCTACCCTTGTAAAGTGAAATTTCTGAGTTTAGGTACGCTTTTAGGAAACCTCCCTACCCCTTTTACTAATATTCACGTCTCCAGTGATTCTCTGAAATGTCTTCCTCCCTTGTAGCTGGCACCAAAATTCTGGTGTCGCAGTCTAAAGGATGCAGTCAGGTCGCCTCCTCTGCTATATGAATGTATTTGTACCTAGTGACTGGGCATGAATGTTCCATGTACCACCTAAACACAATGTAAGAAACTGTGCGGGCCCAGCTCCCTTTTCACAGCAATGGTGCATGTATAGTACCATCCCAGTTGTACCATGCCCAAGTGTTCATACTGTCCCAACACAACATAGACATGGTACAAGTGTTCATACTGTCCCAACACAACATAGACATGGTACAAGGGTTCATTCATACTGTCCCAACACAACATGGAACAAGTTTATATTGTCCCCAACAAAGTTTTCTTTCTGTTCCAACTTGACAGATATAGAACAATCTTGAAAAAAATGAAAGATTACTTACTGATGGTAACCTCTCTTGTGAGTTCCGCTGCAGCATGACAACCCTGCACCAGCGCTCGTGTCCATGCAGAGAGGTCTCTCTGATTCTCCACACGAAAGACATGCATTTCAATGCCCTGAGGACAGCCTGTGCGAGTGGCAAATGTTAGATGTGGTTCCAGAGAGGGTGATGTGTGCCCAGGACCCGAGTGCACCAACCTGGAATACGATACAAAGAACAGGAAAATGGATCCATTTTCATTCCCCCTCGTATATAATACATTATATCTAGCAGCCCTATGTAAGCTTTTTTCATGCACCTCCCAAATGTTATTCACTTCAATGGAACCCTATTTACAGTTCCTACGTTATATCAAAGTTGTCAGAATTTCTGGTGGAGGACAATGGTGGTTCTAAAAGGAGGTGTCAATGCAGGCAAGTCCCTGACAATAATAGTAGGGTACTGCACATCACAAACATTCTGGGGAATAGGGGTTTAGGTGTTTTTATTCTTTAACACCCACTGGGCACTGCCTTCACTTACGGGCCTGCCATGTGACAGTGCTATTTACCCAGAAGCAATACCACCTTTTGGGACAACTCTACTCTGAAACCGAGCTGCATGCATAGAAATAGATCATTTTTATTCCCTTGCAAAGGCTGATCTGGTCAATGTTACAGACTATGCAACAATTTTCTCCATGGATGAAAATGTATAGAACTCCAGATAATAAAACAATTGCTCGTTCTGTTCAGGGGGAGAAGAAAGGCAATTCTATATGTGTCTTGCTACCCCAGCAGCTGGTGCTCTTCTCCACTCCCCAATGCCTCAGGTTGTGCACAGGCCCTTGGTGCCCTCCCTTACATTGCAGACCTGCTTTTCTATCAAATTCACTGTACAAATATATCCAATCAATTACAATTTTATATATATATATATATATATATATATATATATATATACACACACACACACACACACATATATATACACACACACACTTACTGGCAATGACATAACACATAAAGGGAAGATGAAAAGGGAAGCCTGTGTGACAGTAAATATATGAAGCAATGCTTCCTTTTCAGTGAGACAGGAAGCCGAGATTGTGAATGGATATAAAAGTGTGGTCATACACAACAAACGTTCGCAGGGCCTTATGACTGTAGGGGCTGTAGAGAACCACGGACTTTATATATAGCACAGAGATTTTATATCAGCCAATCACATCCCATATCCTTCTTCAATAAAAGGGAACCTATTATGACCTTGTTAGTTTTTTTTTATTATTCTATTCCCCTTGATTGGGCTGAATGCTGATACTTATGCTTTGACTATCAGCGGAACAGCAACCTGCAACTTCAGACATCAAGCAAACTAAAGCTGGCCAATGCTGCCCCCCAACCCCTTCCCAGACAGGGCCGCCTTAGTGTGCCATAAGCCATTGGATCTATTTCTACTCACCCACTGGGAATGGGGATTTGTAACCTATTTGTAACCTGGCCCAAAACTTCTAAAACTGCTACTTCAACTGGTTCATGCACCTCCATCCTCACAATGTCCCTATTTGTCATGCGACAGGCTCACTTGACACATGGTTTACCTGGTGGATACAAGTGGCAGCTTCTGTTTGGGGTTTGCCCACTCCTCTCGCGTCCTTGGCATTGCAGTAAAGAGCAGAAAATCCCTCTGAGAGACAACTGCCAGGGTTGGATGCCAGCTTGCCCGCCCATCGTCCTGGGACATCTGAACACAGCAAATGAAATCAGTACATGCCTTTAAACTGTATTATTACATACAAATAAATAATAATGGTGTTTTTTTAAGTGGCGTTTGCATCATTAGTTTGCACATGAAATATGACATCCACAAATGGATGTAAATGCAACGGGCACACTGTTTTCTATAGCACTGTGCATCATAAACAATTGCAGTTTTCACCTCTTATTCTTCATCACTACCTATTTCCTCCAGCCAATTTCTGTCTACATGTGCTCCAGTGTATGCTCAATAGTATTTCTTAGTGTGGGTTACCTGATGGTGACAACAGGAAACCCACAGGTAAATATGCTTGTATGGATCTCTCTGAAAAAAACCTTGAGTGACAACGAGCGTTGTCATACTGAAACAGGTAGTGCCCGAACCTTCATGGCAAGATCATCAAGTCTGCATCTGGTGAAAAGTCTATCTTTGATATTGAACCCAGGTGACTATTACTTCAATAGGAAAGGTCACCAATAGTAGCCTCCAAATTTCTCCAAATGTGTTCTATATCTCCATATATATTCTCCATGTCAGGTCTACTAATATGATCCAAACAGGAATAAATGGAGGCTGATTGGCTAAAAAATTCAGACCATCTAGAAGCTATTGGCCCCATTACAGCTTTAATATTTAGGAACTTACCTGTTCTGCTACCCAACCTAGGTGCCTGAGATCCTCGGTGGCAGCACCCAGCATGCATTGCGTCTCGGCCAGAACTTGTGGCAGCAGAGCGGTGATGTTATTGTGCAGGGCCTGGGACCAGGACAAAGCGGAGACAGAGTCTCTACATCGGAGAACGATGGAGTGACACCCATCAGGAGAGCGCACTTCCACCAGCCTGATAAAAAAAAATGAATGTGAGAAGGGGAGAGAGGAGAGGTACACATCATGCACCTCTTACACCAACATCCAGAAAAAACATGTCACGCACACATTGTCACTGACCGTCCCTCGGGGTCGTACATGCTCAGGTTTCGCGCCGCGTAGCACATTTTTAAGGGGATGACCTTGCAGTCCCTGGAGCCATGTTTGGGGGAACCAGATGTACTGTTGTGGGATGGACCCTGCAGGTCAAAACTGTCCCAGGGAAGATCGCCCACTAGGGAAGCTTTCCGGATGTAGGGAGATACGTCCTGCAGGAAACGCACTGTGGGAACAAAAACCAAACACTATGTCACTTGGAGAACAATGACAACAAAGAGGATTAGAGAGACAAACAGGTCTAATATAGGGGTATCTGAAGGAGGAACTGTCTGTGCTGCCCCTGTGCAATCAGCTCCTGCCGGGTGCATGGATAGCTTTGGTTGTCAATATTTTATAATTCAAGAATAAAGATGAAATCTGATTGGCTGGCATGGACAACACCATTTTCTTTCCTCCATTGTGCCCAGGACAAGCATCCTACAATATACTGAAGCCATTGGATTAGCATGACAACCTTCATATTAGCTCAAATTCGGAATATTTAAAGTGGACCTACCAATAAAAGTTGCTGCTGAGAGCAGCAATGGGTCACCTACAGTCTAAGCAACCATGACATGGCTACTATATGCATTGTGGACATTTGATATCATTAGAGATTATAGTATTGTTTTCCATCAGACCCACTTAAACATTGAAGTCAGGGGATCAGCAGGAAACAGCAACTTCATGCATATTGGCTGCACCCATATACATACTAACTAAATCATGATATATTGGAGTTCACAACTCTTTGAATATGGTGGCTGCATTAGTTATTGTTCAGGCGAAGTACATTTTTTGCAAGCACAGAATAATATTTCCAATTAGAAATCCTGTGCTCAAATCCCAAACAATGGTCTTAGCATAGAGGGAGACGTTCTGTAGTTGAAATCAGCAGCCTAGGGTGACAACACTGCTCCTAGATACACCATGGCGATTGCATGTTGCCACTCTAGGATAGGAAGTGTGTTATAGGCAGGATAACCGGGTGAAAATATCTGAAATATGAATATGACGCAGATTCCACATTTAAGGACTGGTCCAAAAATATTACACTCTGCACTATAGATTCCCTTTGTGTTCTTCTTCCCAATATGACCGTAATGGGTCAGATCATTGACTGCCAGGGCCACAGTGCTGCAACCCAGGAGGAGGTCACATGCTCACAGCAAAGGTCAGTATCAGCAAATGGCATTCTTCTTACAAGAGAACCTGTTATTTCACGATAAGTGAGCAAAGCAACAGATTCCTTAACACAAAAGTATAAGATTTGTTAAATGTAATTCTTCCCATGTGATTAAAACTTTTATACTGGCATCAATGTGAAAGACCAGATCACAGACATGACATTACAATGTTCTGGAGGCCACAAGCTGCATTCCTCTCTCCAGCTGGAACTCAGGGAGTTAATATGGTCTGGAGCTGCTATCTTACTAGAGATTATATTGCTTGCTGCAGAATAAGGAAAGATTACAGCCTGGAGTCCATATATGGCAGGGGAAGGGAGATGGATGGAGAAACAAGTGAAGGGGTGCAGGAAAGGGGGACAGGGAAATGGGGAAAAAGGGCACATATGGGGCTCTGCAAGCCTGGCACTCCCTGGTGATAGGATTGTCAGGTGCAGCCATGAGAAAAGACCGCTGACGGAAGCAGATCGGAGAGCACAGACCCCAGGGTGGGAGCATGTGTGGCTTTACACATATTTACACTGTAATCCAATAATAGGTGATCACACATTAACAAGGGGCCACAACTAATCCCCTGAGCCACAGGCAATGGGGGATGCTTGGAAAGCCAGGGAGGGCTGCAAACTAGAACATTTCTGCACTTCACTGTCCCTACATATATTATCTCTATATACTGTCGCTATATCTATATTGTTTTTGTGCAGTAAAGTGCAGAAATGTTCCAGTTTGCAGCTATTTTTTATGTATGGGATCACCAAACTTCCTTTAAAAAAACAGTATTAAAAAAAATACTTTAAAGCACCTGGATTAAATTAAAAAAAAGAAAAAAGAAAAGGATAGTCGCCCTGTCTGCCCTCACTGTACAATCTGCCACTGTAGCCCCCCTCTTCAAAAAGTTTTGACTTCGACTTGTGGGGTCCTACAGACGGCTAAGCCCACATGGCCCCATAGGACTGAAAATGCCAATTGCCGCGAGGTGCTGAAATGTGGGTGTTTTCCCATACCAGGGTGGTGTGTTTTATTTAGGGTGTTGTTGGTAGGGTCACATGGTCATCCATACCTGGAAGTATTGGGATTTGCAGGGGCAGAATGGAATCAGTAGATAGAAAATTGACTAGTGTAGTCAAGTTTGTAGCAAGATCTAAGGCCTCAAGATATTATCAACGGATGTCAGAGAATTGTCGCTGTAAGCAATCTTTTGTGATTGTTTCCAATGGCAGATGAATGAACAAGTGTAGTAGACACGGTGCCATGCTTTTCTATGGAGAGAGCTCACTGTGCTCCCCTCCATCGGGCTGAACAATGGTTGTTCATCAATCTGCAATGGAAAATGGCAGATCCTATTGCTGACCTCTTTAAAATACTAGTTGGCTGCCTAAACTTCTGGCTTTCATACTGCCCAAGCCACTAATCCAAGTCAGAATTTATAGTGTCTGAAGTCTGATCCTAAAGTCTTAAAGAAAAGCTCAGCTCAGTATGACAGCCAGGCAAAAACCATTTACAGAAAGGATGGTATGCAATAGCAACAATACTGTTTTTATTTGAAGGCCAACATTGCACAGGTTCCTCTCCCCAAATCTGCCTCCCTGTACTTTGGAGCACCCCTCCCTATACATTTCATATTCCAGGTGTTTTTACTCTCGCTTTCCTCTGGCTGCGGAGGAAACCTAAATCTTGCAGAGGGTGCCCATGTGTCAAAGCTGATAAGTGATGCCTTAACCCCCTGGACTCATCTGATCTCCGGTGCTGGCCCTTGCAGACTCGCTGATCCAGCGCTCTATGCTCCAGTTGAATGACGTCCATCCATATTCAAAACGCCTTCTGTGAGTCCAGAGCTAAGGAGGGGAGCCTTGACCCCCTGAACTCACGTAAGGCCTTTGGAAAGATGAATGGCGCCTTTAACCCGAGCAAAGAGCAATGCTGGATCAGCAAGTGCGCAGGGGCCAACACTAGAAATCAGGCGAGTATAGCAGCCAGAGATCCTTTTTTTTTTTGCCCATGATGGACTAGGAATTTAAAGTGAACCAATGAAGATAGAAATATGGGAGCTGCCATTGCTGACCTGGCTCTTAAAGGTGCAGGCTCTGCTACTGCTAAGCTCCCACTCATCACAGTCTGATAAATGCACTTTAGTAACTAATCATGCAAACAATATTTGTTTTTAGTGTTCAGTTGATAAAAGTGGGTCACAAATTATTTTCTTCTCTTTATCTTGCACCCAATCCCATGAAAATGAACATAGGACCCTCCTGTGACAATTCTCACTTCACATGTGTGCAGTCCCTCTGCATGCTCCTCCAAACACACATTGCACATCCACACCCTGTGCCTGGAGAGCAGCCACTCCTAGTCCTCCAGATGTTTAAATGCTTTCAGCTGGGGGAGCCAAGCACATTTAACCCCCTCACTGCCGACGCTGCATTCCCTGAATCTGAGAAAGCAACACATGTCCTACAGATTTTACCATTGAAAAAATTGCTGCGTTCAGCTGATTTCAAGTGATCATTTGTAGAAAATAATCAGTTCTGGAAAATGTACTGGGGGGGGGGGTGCTAATCGTATCTGAGGTTTCCATGCATTTTACTGCAATAGTTTCAATGTGCAAATCCCTGCAAGACTCATGGAATAGGATTTGGACCTGGACACCAGATGGGCCTTTTGGGTTGAGGGCAATTTCTCCTTATTTACCATTAGGGTGACAACAGTTTCACTTGTTTAAAAGTCAGTAAAAATCTCCAGTGGCCACGCAGACTCAAAAAAAAATGTTTTAATAGTGTAGGGGACACTCATCAACTTTTTATCGCTGTCTGTGTCCCCGTTGTAAATGTCTTTTCCTGTTTAGTGAAATTCTGGTCATGTGACAAAAGGCCCATTTACACTACACATAGGCATGCCCCTAGTGCCTTGGGGTGCCAATCATTTTGAATGACACCCCCAACTCCTATCCAAAAGACACCACAGTGCCCTGCACAATGTTTTAATGCACCTAAAATCCAAAAGACTCTTGTTTGGGGTTTACCAAAACCAATAGTTTTTCATGTGTTGGAAGTCTTCCCAAACAATAGGCCCCAGACCGATACCAGGCCGTGACAAACCAGGACGGACGCTCCATCCTCCCCATATGTTTCCATGACCCCACTGATACGTTTAAAAAGTTTCTGTTGTGGACTGACAACTCGCTGCATTTTAGTGTACTGAGTGGTGCCAGCCCTGCTCCTTTGTATTTTGCTAAACTACACAACCTCTCACTCTCTCAGATCTCCACAACATGCAGGCTGATCATTCTGTAGCCCATCGTCCATTTCTATATTCCCTTAGCAGATGATTCCTTTAACTTCCCCCCGATTTCTCTGCCTCTCACGTCTCCTTTGTCTTGCTGTCCTTGAGTATAAACACATCATAAACATTTTAAAGCATAACAAACACAAAATATATTTTTTCTTCATTTTTTCCGTCTGTAACCAAGGTGATCGTAGTCCCAAGGCCGATGCACAATGCCGAAGTCCTCGGCAGTGATAAGGTACGGCAACATGGTATCTATGGCAACAACCTGCACCATGACAAAAAGTGAGGTATCAAGATGAAAGAGATCCAGTCACTAAATCATGTAGAATAGAAATCTACAATAGTCCTTCAATAAAAAAAAGACTTTTGAACATCCATTGGCCTGGGACTGCTGCTGGGTGCCGCCATCTTGGATGTTAAAATTAACAACCCAACAGGCTCAGAGCTTTGATTCTGACCAAGCCGAGCGCAGAATCAGATCCAACATGGCGGAGGAAGTTTGTGTCTCTTGGAGATGCAGGGCATTGGTGCATAACCATGGCAGTATCACCCTTAGTCAGTTTCTGAGCCCCACAACCCCACCAAGATCTGCTGTGTTGATTGACAGCGGACTGAATGGAATTGTTTACAGTATGGCCCCCATCCACTTACTAGCCAAACACAGTCCCTGCTGAGAAAAAAAAAAGGGACGCAGGAGTCATGTGGCCACAGAATAAAACATATTTTCTTAACGTGAATGTAGTTAGAGAAAAGGACTATGGGCCCGGTTTATTAAAGCTCTCCAGGACTGGAGAGGATAGACTATCATGGGAGAACCTGGTTAATCCAGAAAACCTGAAATACATCTGGTCCAGGGTTTTAAACATTTGCCAACTATTAGCAAACAGTTATAAGAAGATCCATTCCAATATTAGGATACATTTCAGGTTTGTTGGATCACCCAGGTTCTCCCATGATAATCTATCTTCTCCAGTCTAAGAGAGCTTTAATAAATCAGGCCTAATGTGCCAGGAGTGGAATCACAAATAATTTTTTACTCCAGGCCAAGGCGTCCTCTCAGCATCTCACCTTTTTTGGCAGAGTTCCCCTACAATCTTCCTGCACACAGTGAAAAGGATTTAGTTATAAGATATATTTTATTTACTGTATGAATCATCTTGAGTCAGCTGCGGAAATGTTTCAACTTTTACCATCTCTAAATACAACAATGGGCACCGCTGACACTTGTAAAATACGTTCAGCCGTACCAATCTGGGTGCACTTAAAGGGCACCTGTCATAAGTAAATACATACGCTGTCACTTACAGCCCTTAGCTATATCAGATCCCTAGGAAATCTTGATCATTAATTAGATTGTAAGCTTTTCTAGGCAGGGTCATCTCCTCCTCCTGTGTCACTATCTGTAACTGTCATTTGCAACCCCTATTTAATGCACAGCGCTGCCTAATATGTTGGCGCTATATATATATACTGGTAATTTATAATAATATTATTCATTGCACCTCTCTCTTTTATGTCTGTAAAGCAATTAGCATTTCCAGGAGAGGATTAGCTGTGGAAGTTCAGGTATTTATATTGCATATATATAAATGATATTGGTATTTATGTTTTGGATAGAGAAGAGATGGTAAATCTGAACTGCTGTCAGTGTTTTGCTGTGTGATGCAGTGTTGAACCCAGAAATCTTTTTAAGCTGGGTGAAACTGTAGGTGGGTGGCAGCCCCTGTATTATGACCCGCTTTTTAGTAACCATCCAAAAGCAGCTGGATGGTTACTGAAAAGTGCTGGGTGGTGCCCCCCACCAAATAGGGCTGGGGAGAACACTGCTGGTGGGGAGAACACTGCTGGTGGGGGAGAACACTGCTGGTGGGGGAGAACACTGCTGGTGGGGGAGAACGAGAACACTGCTGGTGGGGGAGAACACTGCTGGTGGGGGAGAACACTGCTGGTGGGGGAGAACACTGCTGGTGGGGGAGAACACTGCTGGTGGGGAGAACACTGCTGGTGAGGGGGGGGAACACTGCTGGTGGGGAGATTTGCCCTCTCCAATTGTATGGTGACCGATGTCACAGAAATGGAAAGCAAGGGGGAACTCTATTCTCCGCAGTTAAGCAATCCTGCCCTGGTCCAGAGCCAAAGGCTTGAGATTGGACAATAAAAGATCAGCAGTGCAATATTGATGTCATTTTCTTGCTTTCCACTCTTGTTCCCTGTATCAAACTGGCAGGATAGTACTGACCCCTCTATATATAAGAGTTGAGTGCTGTTTTCCAGAAACGTAGGACGATACTCCAGGCTCAGTGCCTATGCTGAGTGTAAGCTCTGCGTACATTTGCTGATATAATGAAGTCCTTGGTATGAAGATCGGATGCTCAGGCTTTCTATTCCACATCTCTGACACAGCTTAGATAATATTGAAGTCACTGACAGCCAAGTGGATAGCAATATCAAAAGGAGGTTGGCACACACAGCCTTCTTATCTATCTGCACAGCTTTTCTTTGACAACCACAGGTCCTATTACTATTCACTGTAATCTCAGGCACAAATGAGAGTGAATGATTCACATCCTATTAATGTGAATCACTTACCACCCCTAAGAAATACAACGCAGTTGCTACATGGTAAGACACCATAGGTTGGAGAACAGCCACCCAGAGTGTTGTATGTCACATTGGATGAAAATCTGCCCAAATATGGTGAATATTTGCTTTAAATATCCAGCATATTCCCCTGACCCGATACAACAAGATTATCCTGCAGATAAAGGAGCGCTGCTTTTACCGGGGAGGTGTCAGATATTAATGCCAAGTTAAAACCGATTAGTATTCTGACAAAGCAGACTCAGCAAATCCATCTAATGTGCACACACCGGGTGGAGGGGACGGTCAAGCGGGGGTAAACCAAAAATCTGGGTGAATAATACAGAGCATAAAATTGCCAAGAAACACAAGCAGAAGTTACCCTTGGCAAAAAAAAATATTAGAATAATATACAAGCAGCAAAGTTATATGCAATTCTCCAAAGCTTCTCTACTGATCAATAAATGTGATGACCAATAGGAAGGCTTCCCTTACTGACCAATAGGAAGGCTCAGGATCCAGAAGGGTGCAGGACCTAGTTGACTTTTACATGGACAGTGGAGATTTACTTTGTGTAACTTTGATTGTTTCAACAACTTTTGAATAACCCCAAATTGTGATTTATTTACATAAGAGATAGACAAGTTCTGTTCTTTGTCCCATCTACTAAATGATGTGAACTTTTGTTTTGCTAAGCCAGAACAAGAATAGAAAAGAGAATTTGCACTGAAAACATTTTTTGCTTCCCACACCTAGGATCATCTTTCATAACATTCAACACAAATTCAAGCAGCTGGACAATCGTGACCTTCTATGGGCAAAAAACAAATTCACGTACCCATAAACCACATACAGAGGTGCCCACTTCAGGAACAATGCTCAGAATAATATTGTGATGATTGAAAGTGATGGCCAATCAACTGAAAACTTTGCAGTTACCAAAAACAATTCCAAAATATTTTTTTAAGGCTTTTCAAACTGTTGTCCGGTCATCTGAACTTTGTCCAGTTATGGCTGACCACACCAATTTACTATTGACCGCATGAACACAATAATTCTGGTCAGTTTATGTCACTATATTTAAATTGTTGTCATCACAATGTCCAAATTCTAAGTCAAAAAATAAAGTCATGTGACTTTCACCTATAGCCCGTCTTTTCTATATATTACATATGGTGGCCCTTAGGAGCATCCAAGTAGGTATACCTTTTGCAAACCCCTCCATCTTTTCACTGAGGGCGTGTATCTGGGAAAAGTATGTGAACTTTTGTTCCTGCCAGCAGGTCGGAGGACATACAGTACGAATGTCCATCAGCTGGAAGAGGCGTTCCTTTAGCGGTTGGTGGATTACATTTTTGTAAATGTCCAGTATTTCATTTGTGTGGATTCATTTTGGAGGTCATCATACAACCCTGGTACTAAAAACTCAAGAGTAAGGGATCACGGTGTCTTTTTTCTCTTCTGCCCTCTACAGGAATGGCGGCACTACCTGAAGAGTTTCCTGGGCAGAACCATATTACCATTATTACTATTACACAGTATTTATATAGCGCCAACATATTACGCAGCGCTGTAAGAAGTCCATCCCTATTTATTGTACAGCGCTGCGTAATATGTTGGCGCTATATAAATCCTGTTTATTAATAATAATAATAATAATAATAGTCATGTCACTAGCTGTCCCTCAAAGGGGCTCACAATCTAATGTCTCAGCCATAGTCATTAATACAATCCAAGGTGAATTTTGGGGGGGAAGCCAGTTACCTAACTGCATGTTTTTGGAATGTGGGAGGAAACTCACACCTGCAAACTCCATGCAGATAGCGTCTTGGCTGAGATTCGAACCTGATCTTTTTCAGACTGCTAACCTCTGATCCACCATGCTGCCATTGATCTAACCAAACACGTAGGATGGGCAACTCAACCCAAGAATAGGACATTCAGTTTTCCCCCCAGACCCTTTTAGCTGGGCGCACCTCCCGGCACTTTTCGGCAACCACCCGGCTGTTTTTGGGTGGTTACCGATGAGTTGGGTCACAATTCAGGGACTTCCACCCACCTAGAATTTCTTCCCACCCAGCTTACAAAAATTTCTGGGTTGAGCACTGACATTAATTCTGGAATTCTGATCTATCTACATGGCGGTAATCATCGTAATGATAACTGCATTCCAGAATACAGATAATACCCTTTACCTAAGCCTCATCTTCTCAATCATTCATGTATGGTGACTGTAGGTAGCTGTAACCCCCCCCAAATCCGTCCTCTCCATCCAAGTATATCTTTGGCAAGACTTCAAACAAATGCTGCAAACAGCTCGCCCTCCTAACAGCACCCCCCTCCATCTTTGCAGGACGTGTATCTGGGAAAAGTATGTGAACTTTTGTTCCTGCCAACAGGTGGGAGGACGTACAGTACGAATGTCCATCAGCTGGAGGAGGCGTTCCTTTATTTGTTGGGGGATTACATGTTTGTGAACTTCTAGTATTGTGTGAATTATTCTTGGTGGTCCTGGTGACAAAACTCTATAGGAATGGCAGCACTACCTGAAGGGTAGAACCAGTTTAGTGTTGACCTAACGAAACGCGTAGGTGGTGCAACTCAACCCAAGGACGGGGGACTTTGCACTACGTTTAGAACAAGAACCAGGTACCGCATCTACGGGCAATGCCGGGCCCAGAGATGGACAATCCCAGAGAGTCCGGTATTGGTAAAGTAACTTTACCCTCAGAGTTCTGTAGAACTTTTTACCAATCCTGACCCCTTTCTTGTAGAATCTTTACATCAGAACTGGTGTTGGATGACTGGTCCACCAACCCAACATCAGCACAGGGCTCAGGGTTTGTTCCCACGTGATAAAACAATGCATGGCAATGCAAACGGTGCGCTGGGTTACCAATCATTCCTAAGGTGGTACAATGTCTGTGAACCGGTGCTTTGGGCTGCCCATTAAAACAAAGAGGCTACCAAACACAATCCATGAAAAAGTGCTTATAAATGAAAGGGGCCCTTATGACATAGGGGCCGACAGTACACAGAAGGAGCCCCAATAATCCCAGAAGAATGTCTGATACAGAAGTTACTTTCATAGCCCTTCAGGATGGCAGCACCAGCAGTGGGATGGGTATTGGGCCTTAGCTTGTGCCCATTATAACCTGGGATAGCAAAAGAAGACGGGTGATGTACTTGAAGAACACTGAGGTGCATGTGCGTGAGAGGGGAAGGACAAGCACCCCGATGTGCTCTCCTCCACAGAAAAGCACAGCCATTTCCAATTGGTCATTTAGCAATCTATCAGAGCAAAGTGATGAGCAAAGCCAGGGGCCGCTGTACACATCAGATTTTCACCCAAGATCAGCTCGACCATTTATCTTGGCTGACATTCATCTTCAACGTCTATGAATCATAAGAAAGAAAGGAACAAGTGGAAGTTTTCCCCTCTATTCCCGTTCAAAATTGTAGTTTTTTTCAACCCCAAAAATGAAAAAAGAAAAAAAATTGATGCCTGTGTGGTCCGAACATTTCTGAAATTCTTAAAGCAAACATACCCAATCCCATGCTTCCCCCCGTGTATCAAACTATTGCCCTCCAAAGACTGATTTCATTGCATATGGGGTAAAATAACCTGAAGGATGGACCAATGGATGCAATGGAATCTACAATCATGTCATGTTGGGCTGATTTACAAAGCCATCGGCTCATCTTGACAGCCAAGTAAGTAGCATTAACTAAGGTTGAATTTGAACTCTTTGCCCTCTCTGTGCCATGGTCATTCATTCCCCCTGGCACCACCACCACCAGTCACAGTTGGTATACAGGATGCTGAATGAATACATTGTATCACAAAGTTTCCAGTTGTCACCATCTCCTGACTGGTCATTGGTTGGTTGGAATAGAAAGTAATAAAGCATGCCGGGCAGTGCCAGGCTTCTTACCTTCCAATGTCACCTCCTTGCCAGCTTTCTTCAGCACCTGCACCGCCTGGTCGTGGGTGGCATTCCGCAGGTCATTGCCATTGACGGATAGGATGGCATCACCCACTCTGAGAGCCTGGCTCTGGTCGGCGGCCAGCCCTGGGAAGATCTTGGAGATGAGGATGGGCATTCTGTTCTCTTGCCCCCCTTTGATGCTGATGCCCAGACCCCCTGATTCTTGCTTCACCACCCTCACCCTTCTCAGGGGTTCAAGGCTGTCCATGTTGTGGCGAGCTCCAGGGCTGCCCAGACCCGACTCAGAGTCAGAACCTGTCCGGGGGGAGCTGGCACCGGAGCGCCCGGGGGGTCCCCTGCCAGGGGCCAAATCGGTGCCATTGCTGAGCCCATTGATGGCTGCGGACTCCTGCTCCGAGGTCAGGGTCAGACTCTCCCCGGACAGCTCGGCCTGGACTCTCACCCAGTGATCCTGCAGAAGCAGCTCCAGCAGCCCGGACTTTGCTGCTCGGGTCCACACAGCCATGGTGCGATGGCACGGGAGCAACCCGCACCGAGGACTTCCTGCCCGCTCCTCCCCCGCCCATACACACACGTGGCACAGCGCCACCTGCCGGGGGATGACGGGAGCAGCGTCAGCAGGGAGCTCTGCTGGGGGCAGAAATGTCAGCATGGAGGTTGTATGCCTAGAAATGTCAGCATGGAGGTTGTATGTCTGGAAATGACAGCATGGAGGTTGTATGCCTAGAAATGTCAGCATGGAG
>NC_092866.1:11757866-11771090 GCF_032062135.1 Pyxicephalus adspersus | reverse complement strand
TTGTATGCCTAGAAATGACAGCATGGAGTTTGCATGCCTAGAAATGTCAGCAAGGAGTCTGTATGCCTAGAAATGTCAGCATGGAGTTTGTATGCCTAGAAATGACAGCATGGAGTTTGCATGCCTAGAAATGACAGCATGGAGTCTGTATGCCTAGAAATGACAGCATGGAGTCTGTATGCCTAGAAATGTCTATTAATAATATTAATACTACTTTTAATAATATTAAACAGGATTTATATAGCGCTAACATATTACGTAGCACTGTACATTAAATAGAGGTTGCAAATGACCGACAGATACAGACAGTGACAGAACAAATCTTTGTTCTGGATGGACAGCATTCATCCATTTCATCTGTCCAGTTAACCAATTGCCCTGAATTATTATTATTATTCTACAGTATTTATATAGCGCCAACATATTAGGCAGCGCTGTACTTTAAATAGGGGTAGCAAATGACAGACAAATGGAGATGGTGAGGAGGAGGAGAGGACCCTGACCTGAAGAGCTTACAATCTAGTAGGTGGGGGAAGTAACACACAATATGAGGGGGATATGGAATGGTGGAAGTAGTGAGGGTTTCAAAAGACAGAAGAAGATGTGTAGGTGAGTGTGAGAAGATCGGGTTTGAGTTCTGGGGCAGCTCTAGGAAAGACTTGGAGCCGTGCGTGTGAGGAGGTTATGAGTGAGGAAGTCAGTAGTAGGTCATTGGAGGAGCGAATTGAGCGGCTGGGTGGATTTTTTTACCCGGTCAGATAGCTCATCAGCTAAGGCTGGATAACTGACACCTTGGAATTTTTATACCAATAATTAATAATACAATCCAAATTTTTAAATGTAATAAGGATTTTTCAGACGCTTAGTATAAACAATTGAAATTTTACAATTTATTGTACTTTAAAAACATGTCACAAGAATCCCTTGCATATGCATAATGAAAAATAAACAGTCCATGTGTTAGATCAATTTGCTTTAAACAGTCCTTGACGCGTTTCACTTGTAGGCTTCATCAGAAGGACACAACCTTTTTAAAGAGAAACTAAACTGAAAAACCTTCAATCCCACAGGGCAGTCCCATTTATTCGGAGGTGTCTTACATCGGGTCCTGTGTCGTCCCGGTATGCGTCTTCCTGCCGGTGCTCCGGGCGGCGCCATCTTCTTCTCTTTTTCCGGGTTCTTCCTCCTACGTCACCTGACCCAGGCGCGAGAACGGGTGACGTAGGATAGAAAAAACATTTTGGCAAATCCCACTGCACATGTATGGAATCTGCAAATTTTTTTTTTTGCAGAAAAAGGTTCTTTCTGGGCATGCCTGAGATACTGGGCCATGTTCAGAAGGAGCACCCAAGAGCCTCCCGGGATACGTGACATTGGTATACAGGAATGCTTTGCACCCCCATTCCATCAGAATTAGGGGGTGGTGCTACACCTTTGATTGTTTTCCCCTCTGGACTGAGCACAGATTGGTCACCTTAGTAGATTTACTTGTTGCTCTGACAGAGTCACATACCCACCGCTACTGCCTACTAATAATATTAATACATTTTATTCAATAATCAATAAATTATAAATCAATAATTTGTCTCTAGAAGTGGCATTAGCCCCTTTTTTTAAAGTGTCAGACCTGGCGATTTATGGAGGATTTATCTCTACCAATGAGAGTAATCTCCTTTTAAAAGTCTTAAAATTGTCAACTTGGACTATATGACTCTATCCAAGTCTCCAAGTCCCCTGAGAAAGCCGAAACGCGTCAGGAAAGAGATTTGCCACAGGTCTTGACATATATTTAGGACTTAGATCTCATGTTTGTACCTAATGTTCCCCTAAAACCAATCTTTTGTTATGGTAGAAATTATTGGTTTTATCATGTTTTGTCACAAAATTTGGAACATTGATAAAAAGTTTTTTTTATCCGCTGAAATACAGTGCCATCAAAAGCCTTCTTTCCTCTCCTTCTTCACCTTTCTCTTTTTCTTTTTACGATACATTGGACTATATACCCCTAGAAATGGCAGAAGCTCCGTGTCTGACATTGCAGAGTTGTCAGATTTGGGTATTTGTCCCTAGAAATAATATTGGTCCTTTTCCTGAGTTGTGGAGTTGCCAGCATGTCCTTAGAAATAAAGTCAGACCCTCCCCTGAGGTTGCAGCTTTACCAACTGTCCACTGATTGGAGCGTTTACCTTATAAGTGCCAGTAGACCCTCCCCTGAGGTTGAAGCTTTACCAACTTCCCTGTTTGACATATTTGCCCCACAAGCTACAGAAGAAGGTTGGAGTGTTACCAGCTGTCCCTGGATTGCAGTATTATTTGAAAAATGTTAGAAGACCCTCCCCTGAGGTTACAGTGTTGCTAGCTGCCCCTGGACTCAGAAAGTTGCCCTAAAAGTAGCATTAGACCCTCCCCTGAGGTTGCAACTTTACCAACTGTCCCTATTTGGCATATTTGCCCTACAGGCTACAGAAGGCCCTCCCCTGAGGTTACAGTGTTGCTAGCTGCTCCTGGATTCGAGAATTCGCCCTATAAGTAGCAATAGACCCTCCCCTGAGGATGAAGCTTTACCAACTGTCCCTGGATTAAAGTGTTTGCCTTATCAGTGCCAGCAGACCCTCCCTTGAGGTTGCATTGTTACAATCTGTCCCTGGATTGCAGTATTAGTTCTATAAATTCCATAAGATCTTCCTGTGAGGTTCCAGTGTTACCAACAGTCCCTGCATTCAGAAATTTGCCCTATACGTAGCAATAGACCCTCCCCTGAGGTTGCAGTGTCACCATCTGTCCCTGGATTAGTTCTATACATTGCAGAAGATCTTTTTGCAGTGTTATAGCTGCTTCAGGAATATTTGTCCAAAAATATATTTAGATCTCTAACAAGCAATCTGGGTCCCTTTGGTAATGATTGCGCAGCCGTTTTGGTGCAGCATATCCCGCCTAAAAGTTTTTTCACGGTCAGATTTTTTGCTAGCTAAATGGCCTGGTTTCACTCATTCTATACTATACTTTAAATTCCTTTTTTCCTATTAACATTCTCCGACCATTTTATGATGGATCCGGCAGAGATGAAATGTGGGCTCAGTATCAAGTATCAAAGTATCAAGAGCCAAAGCTCCATGATAATACATGGTAAGGGGAGTGTCCATGACAGCCTAGATGCGCAGAAAGTTGGTTAGATGTCATGCAGCTTGAAGGAAAAATGTCTCCAGGACCTGTTATGCCAGGGACAGCGCTGGAAAGAAGGTGAGTGCTGCAGTGATCACTACTTTTCTGCTGAGCAATACATGCAAAACGAGTAAAAAAAATGCACTGAGATACCTACATAAAAATGCCAAGGACTGAATTGGTGACATTTCCCACTGCCTCTCTTTTTTCTATGATGTAAAACTCTATCAGGGATGCTTTGCACTCTATAATGTGGATGACGCTGCAAACTCAGGAACAAAAGATCTCCCTATTAAAGTCAGATAGACAGACCGACCCAGATGGATAGACACATAGACAGTGTGTGATATCAGCAGGAAATTGTCTGTAATGATATGACACTGCTCAGGAAATGCTGTGGTTATTGTACCTTATATTTGCACAAATGTAAAAACACATCAGATGCATGAATAAACCTCTGATAGAAATGATATTCTGTGCACATTGTATGACTTGCAGCACATGTGATTTGGCCATTTTATCTGTATCCAGGTGTTCTGTACCTGTGGGAACGTTCTTCACTCTTATTTGCACTTTCCATTCTTTGGGTTTATATTTCCACCTGCTGCGGAATATTGGATTGCCTCCGAAATGCCGAATCTCCTGTTTGCTTTGTGTCAGGGTCTGCTGGAAATGGCAGATTAAAGCCTGCAAAGCTTTTTATTTTATTCTATTACTGCAAGGAAAACAAACAATAAATCTTTTCAAGCGGTAAGAATGAGCACTGCCTAAGTGTATTCCTTCTTTTTATTTTTTTTTGTGGAACCGGTCCTTGGTTATATAATTTACAGTAATACCCCTAGAGAATTCAAACAAGATGCTGACCTGTTTTTGAACTCTAAAGCTAAACCCCCTTAGGATCTACTGTCAGCATGTGTAATCTGATATTGCCTAAAGTATGGATAAACTTTTCTAAAAAAAAATATTGAAATCAAATTATTATTAAGCGCTGCTAGCTAGTTGTAATACCTGCCAGTCTTCCATAATTAGTTTCCAGTTACGTGCAGGTCATGTGACCAATGCCAGGGCATTAAACAAGAAGGAAATGGGGGGATTGTACACTGGTCTGCTCTGCCTTTATGCTACCTTTTGGCAATGGATAACTAAGTAGTTTGCAGTGGCATAGATCATAGACTGGTGCCAGATGGCAGAAGACTTTTTTAATGTTTGTGCTTGCAGGCCTATGCAATCTGTGTTCCATTGTGACAATACTCTACCGAATACTGAATGGAGATTCTCTTCTACTGTATCATTCATTGTTTCGATATCTGGCCATTGCTTCATGGTCTGCCAGGCAGATATTCACCATTTTCCTTTTTTTATCTGTTCCTTTTGTTGCAATGGGTCTTATTTGCTGTTGCTGACTCTTTTTTTATATTTTATCCTTATTTGCAACCACAAGAAAAAATACACAATAAAATTGTAGTGGAAAATTGTGACAAAATAAGTATAAAGGGCAACCCTGACAAAGGAGGCCTTGACTGGTCCCTCTTCAACTGGTGTGCTCCACGATCCAGGGGTCTTGGTATATGGAGTGAATAATCCAAAATATATTGGCTGCCTCCCTTTCCTGAAGAAGCAGACTAGTCCTGTGAAACGTGTGAAAATTAATATATTTTAAAGGATGTGGCGGTACCGGCATTCTCCTGATTGGTGTAGCCTTCATATGTAGAATGGACTATGCATGCTGGCATCTAATTCTTTATATTATGGGGTTGTTTTGCTGTTACATATTAACCAATGTGCCTTTTACGAGGGGGTTCTGAGAAGTTCCTGGCTTTCCCTCTTCCAGATGAAATAGAAAAATGAGTGTGGGGGCATATGACAGCCTAATATCTTAGTATGTAACTGCAAATATCAGGTCTTTGCGATTCCTAAAACTGTTTTTTCTTTTAGTGGGAAGCTGTGATGGCAGAGGCACAAGCAAGTTTAACGTTGTTGGAGTTACGGGCTGTCATGAAGTTTTTGTTTCTCCAGGGAAAGTCAGCAAAGGACATTCACACCGAGATGTCACAAACACTGGGGGAGAAGTATCCTTCCTACAGCACTGTCATAACCTGGATATCTCGTTTCAAGACTGGGCATTTCACCGTAGAAGATGTGCCCCGCAGTGGGCGCCCCAACCTCAACTGACCCGGCAACCTGCAATGCTGTCCATGAGCTGATTATTGAGGACCGGCGAATATCCGCAAAAAATATAGCCCAGATACTTGACATCTCACGGGAGCGTGTTGGGTTTGTTATCACCATTATCCTAGACATGCGCAAGCTTTCAGCGAAGTGGGTGCCAAAATGTTTGAACAGTGATCAGAAGAAGGAACGAGCTGAAGCATCCAAAGCTGTTTTGGCCCATTTTGAAGCTGCACAGGACTTTTTGGCTAGGTTAGTGACTGAGGATGAAACCTGGCTCCACATGTATGATCCTGAAACCAAGGAACAGTCAAAGGAATGGCGACACAGCGGGTCCCCGCGGCCGAAGAAGTTCCGAACCCAGAAATCAGAAACCCAGAAGACAAAAAAGTCATGGCGTCCGTTTTCTGGGACAAAGACGCTATTCTGTTGGTGGACTACCTACCTCAGGGCTCTAGTATCACCGGACAGTATTATGCTAACCTCCTGGACCAGCTGAAGGAGGCAATTAGGACGAAACGCCGTGGAAAGTTCACCAAATGGATTCTTTTTTTTGCAGAACAATGCACCTGCGCACACGTCCAACTTTGTGGCTGCCAAATTGAACACCCTGGGTTTACAATTGGTCCACCATCCCCCCTACCCACCTGACCTGGCCCCTTCAAACTATTATTTTATCTGAAATTTGAAGAAACACCTGAAGGGGCAACGTTTTGAGGTAATTTAAGAAGTCAAAGATGCTGCTGGTTTGCAACCCAACCAAACTTTTATGTGAACGGTCCAGAAAAGCTGCAACTACGCTGTACCAAGTGCATTAGTCTCAGGGGGGAATATGTTGTGGTGTGGTAAGAGGTCATTTAGGAACTTCCTAGAAGCAGAACAAGGTGTTCACTTTCTATGTCTGGAAGTTTGGGGTTTACCAAGGGAGCACCATTGGCTGTACCCATATTGGCATGCTGTGGTCCACCATGGTGCATGCTTTATATATATCAATCTGCAGACTATACAGTGGAGATACATCTAGGGCAGGGGTCAGCAACCTTTACTATCAAAAGAGCCATTTTGCCTCCTCTTCCACTAAAGAAAAAAAAAAAAAGTCTGGAGCCGCAAAACATAACACAGTTTATAAACTTTTAAAAGTTTTAATATTTTTTTAATTTTACCTGTTACAACAAGTGTGCATGTGTAGGCCTACTTTGAAATAAATTAAACACTGAACTATGCCCCTAGAAGCCTCCAGCTTCTATCATATCATCCTGTTACATTAGCTGGAGGCTTCTAACATAACAGGGTAGATTTTTTTGATGGGCAGAGTTCTTTATGTTATGACGATGCCTTAGCGATGAAATTTTAAGGGGTGTTAGCCACAGGTGTCCCTCATTTGCAGCTTTAATTTTGTTCACCTGTACCCCCCAATCTTGAGTAATTGGGGTTCAGGTGCTAGAAGCCTCCAGCAATGTGTAACAGGGTAGATTATTTTGATGGGCAGAGTTCTTTATTTTCTGACGATGCCTTAGCGATTCAATTGTAGGTGGTGTTAGCCATAAGTGTCCCCCACTTGCACCTCTATTTTGGTCACCTGTACCGCCTCCCCCCGTTCCAGAGAAATTGGGGTTCAGATGCTAGATGCCTCCAGCAATGTGTAACAGGGTAGATTTTTTTGATAGGCAGAGTTTTTATGAATTTTTAGGAGGTGTTAGCCACAGGTGTCCCGTACTTGCACCTCAAATTTTTTTCACCTGTACCCCCATTTCCAGATAAATTGGGGTTTATGTGCTAGAAGCCTCCAACAATGTGTAACAGGGTAGGGTTTTTTTTGATGGGTGGAGTTTTTAGGAGGTGTTAGCCACAGGTGTCCCCCACTTGCACCTCTAATTTTGTTCACCTGTACCCCCTTCCTGTTCCAGAGAAATTGGGGTTCAGGTGCCTCCAGCAATGTGTAACGGTAGATTTTTTTGATGGGCAGAGTTCTTTATGTTCTGATGATAGCCAAACAATTAAATTTTAGGGGGTGTTAGTCACAGGTGTCCCCCACTTGCACCTACATTTTTGGTTTTGTACATCTCCCCATTCCAGAGGAATTGGGGTTCAAAGGAGGGGGATGTCATTGTACACACCCATTTGTACACGCCCCGTGGTAGATTTATTTCACTGGTAGATTTTTTTCATTAGAACACCGGATAAGGGAATCCCCCTCCTCCGCAGTGTCTTGGGAGGAAGGGGATCCCCCATCAGAGATCTCCCGGCGGCAGCCGAAGGGAGCCACAACAAGGAGGCTGAAGAGCCGCAGGTTGCAGGCCCCTGATCTAGGGCATTTACTATAGCTTTATTCTTTTTCCGTATTTATGCAGCAAGTGCAGGATTATGCAGAGCTGAACTGAAATCCATGTTAAGGCATTTTATAATAAAAATAAATTAGAAATGACAAATCAATCAAAACTCTTAAACTCAGCCAAAAGGTTTTTGGAGCATGGATGAGGACATGTAGGAAATGAGTGAAAATAGATGCCACCATGCATGTTGACTATAAGCATTGGGTGAATTCCAGATGCTTCTTTTTTCAGCTCAGAGAACGTATGTCCTTAAATATTCAATTTCAGATGTTGTATGACACATGCTGAAAATATGTTCCTCTACTGCACTGTATTGTTAATTGCGGTCGTCTGTATTTTTGTTGACTGCCTTAACCCTAGCTAGCTCTGCCGGCAAATGCCAACCCAAACCGTACAGTAAGGTTGGGTAGATGATTACCATTAAAGAAAACGTTAATAGAGCCATTCAAATAACTTCAAATCCCCCATAACAAACCTTTATTGCAAGAATATTAAATGTATCATTGTGATTTGCTTTCATTTCAGACTTTCTAAAATTCATACTTGTCCCAGGTCAGAGGTCAGCCAAGAAACTATCATGGTCACAACAAGTTTAAAACAGATACGGGTTCCCCTAAAGTCTTGCTTGCCTTTGGACCCATTGTAGAAGTAAAATAATAGACACTTCCCTTATTATGTCTGATAAGTAAAGTTTATAAATGTACATAAATGCATCATTTGTTATTACTGAATCCCTGGGGATGAGAACTCATCAGAATCACTGACCTAGCTGGAGACGTTCACTCTAAAATGGTAAATGCACCAACGGTGACCTCATCACTTCCCAGAATGCCTCAAAAGTAATCAGAAGACTGCCAACATCTTTACTGGCTGCCCCTCTTAATGACCCCAATTCTGGGAATGGAGTGGATGCCACTTCCTAAATAACCGTGCTGATGGAACGAAGAACATTGCTCACGGGACATGGGAGGGAAAAAGGTTCATTGTTAGGAAAACTACTTAGCAGGACCAAAATAAAAAAAGTGTCTGAGATGCATCAGCAGATCTGAAGACACCAAAATACATTCTGCTTTTTACATTTCCAGGACTGACACTATATTGCTGCTTCCTTACCTGGCCCTGACCATCCCATTACCACTCTACCTGCCTTTGACCATTATGGTAACTACAAGCCCACCCTGATTAACCTTTTACCTATTTTTAACTGCCCTGTTATTGCCAAGCCCACCCCTGACCATCCTAATATGCCCTGCCCCTGATTATCTTTTTACCTTCTTACTGTACCAAAATGCCATTACCTCTCAGCCTGCCCGGGCCATCCTGTAACCTCCTAGATTGCTCCAGATTGCCTAGTTACCTTCTTAACTGCACCGTAGTACCTGGTTTCCTCCTAAATCCTTCTGACCATCCCTTTACCCCCTTACCTGTTCTTCATTATCCTGTTATTTCTCTTTATGTCCCTGAACATTCTGTAGCCCCTTTGCCTGTCTCTGACCATCTTGTTTTCTCCCTTTCTGCCCTGGGCTATCCTTTTACTGCTTTACTTAACTTTCTCCAACCTGTTGCCTTCTTACCTGCCCTAGACCATCCTCTTATCTGCCTCTGACTATCCTGGACTTTGCTTGTCTGTCCCTAAACTTCCTGTAACCTCCTTCTCTGTCCCTGACCATCTAGTTAGCTTGTTGCCCGCTTCTGACTATCCTCTTCCTTCCTACCTGTCCCTGACCATCTTGTTACCTGTTTACCTGCCCTGACTATCATCTTCCTCCTTGTCTGTCCCTGACCATCTTGTTACCCCCCTTACCTTTCCCTTACTATCCTCTTCCTCCCTGTCTGTCCCTGACCATCTTGTTACCCCCTTACCTTCCCCTTAATATCCTCGTCCTCCTTGTCTATCTCTGACCATCTTGTTTTCTCCTTACCTGTCCCTAACTATCCTGTTCTTTCCTACCTGTCCCTGACCATCTTGTTACCTCCTTACCTGTCCCTGACTATCCTCTTCCTCCCTGTCTATCTCTGTCCATCTTATCATCTCCTTACCTGCCCCATGACTATCCTCTTCCCCCTTGTCTGTCCCTGACCATCTTGGTACCTCCTTACCTGTCCCTGACTATCGTCTTCTTTCCTACCTGTCCCTGACCATCTTGTTACCTCCATACCTGCCCCTTACTATCCTCTCCCTCATTGTCTGTCTCTAATTATCTTGTTATCTCCTTACCTGTCCCTGACTATTCCATTCTTTCTTGTCTGTCCCTGACCAACCTGTTACCTCTTTGCCTACCCATACACAGAACTGGTAAAGTGACAGAGTCTCTTCGTTGGTACATAAACACAACTCTATAACCCCTTATAGTTTCTAGGTGTAAGCCCAAAGCTCCCTCAGCTTTGTCCTGAATACCAAGCATACAAGGATCATTATTCTGCAGACACATTGCTGCCAATATACAACTATGGTGAAATGTCAGCTGCTTATCTGGGATAACAAGACAAGGATATGAGACTGGCCTGCCTTCCTTCCTTCCGGGGGACGCTCATGTAGAGAGCTGTGATGTTCGGCAGAATTTGGCTCATGTACAACCTATTCTGTACATGGGGTGATGTGCAGGCTGGGAATTAATCCTTTGCACAAAGACTTGCCTAAAGTGGACCTGTCAACTGATCAGATTATGTAAACTGCCATTCCAAACCAGACCAAAAAGTACAGCTTGCCTGGTTATTCTGATCCTCTCTGTCCTTATATATTCTGAACCAATGACCCAGAATAATCATGCAGCTTAGATACAGCTAATTTATCTGCATTTGTGTTTCATGAATTTGTTAGCAACTACGAACCAAAAGATCAGCTTTACATCCAAACAATTAGCACAAGCGTTTAGCAATGGCAGCCTAAATCTTAGTGGTAGGTTTACTTCTTGTGGTCATCATGGAAGCAGAAACCTTTCATGTGCTGGCAAGAAGCATGCTAAGGAGGGAAATCAAAGAGACATGAGCCCATCACTATCCTGCTTCTCTTTTCCCTGTCCATTCCAGGCTGGGATGGGTCCAGTATGAGCTTGGTTTAAAGTGCATTGAATAATGTTGGATATCAGAGAACATCAAGTGGCAAAAAAAAAAAACAAAGTGGGAGAAATCTTTGGATCAAAATTGAATATTGTAGCTTTTGCTCTGGTGGCTGTGTACAGTCCTGGACCTTATATGAGCACCAACATGTCCAGGAATACTAAGACACCAGAACAGGGGGTATCATTGTACCTCCCCCTTCCCCGGAGGGGAACTCCGGGCAACTTCAGCTCAACAAAATGCATTCAATGATGCTGGATGTCATTCAGCTTGTTAGACGAGGGCAGCACTAAAGATAAGGTGAGTATTGCAGCCAGTTCTGCGCTTAATATTATACACCTGCTGGACATTTTCAATCATGAAAGGTGGAGGTTTGTGGGTATATCTTCTAGAAAATCAATGCCATATTCAATATATTTTACTGGGGTATACCACCATGATGTCACTTGCTGGTTGTAATAATCCTTCCTGCCTTCTGTCCTAATTGTTAATTCAATTCACTAACCTTGGCAACAGTTTCACTGATAATAAGCTTTCTGAATAATTTATAAAGGAGAGCCATTAGCCCGTTCCTTCTTCATATGCATTGTTAACCTGATCTGCCTCAGATGAAGAATTAACTGGTTCTAATAGTTCTTTTCTTTTGCCGTTGAACGTATGATTGTTCCTTGATCAGTCCCATGTGTAGTCACCATTATCCTTCAATATGTACAGCAGACGAGTAATGTAATGGTCTATGGATCAATTTTACTGCTGCAGAGTTCATTTTGCACTATTTTGCATGAATGTTTGCATTTATTTTCCTGTAGTCTAAACAACTTAGGTCTGTAGGGTTGTTACTGTATTGCTGTCCTTATTACAGGCCCACAATAAACTTTGATTTGCATGTTGTTACTGCTAATATTACCACTATTATTAAAATTAAACCTACAATAATATTATACGGCCTATAGAAGGAAAGTGCAGTACCTACATGTGTGATTAGCTTTCTGGAACATGGCCCTTCATTCCCCTTCACCCATATTATTAATAAAACAATATTTTTTATAGCGCCAACATATTACGTGGCGCTGTACAATAAATAGGTAGTATCGACCCTTGGTATTGGTTAGTAAGTCAACAGTGAGCTATGGGAAGGGGGAGGGTGCTTACAGACGCCCCTATTCCATTTCTTAGATCCAGGTTTTACTTTGATACCAAGTTTTCAGATTCCTTCCACCTCTTTATATCAGCTAAATAGACTGCAGGCACATTGAAACAAAAGGTATATAAAGACTAACAGTTTGTGATCTTACCTAACCCCCCTAGCGTTCTAATTCTGTCCGTATTTCCACACAAAAAGCATTAAATTTTTTTGCATGTAAAAGTATTTTACATTGTAGGCTTATAATTCTTAGGGATAACTCACTGAAATATGTCCAAAAATTAGTAAATTTAATAAAAACTTTAAATAAAAAAACCCCCAAAAATCTGTTAAAAAAAAAGTGAAACCTGTAATATAACTGTACAGTAGCATGTTTAATATATAAATATTATAAATATATATTATTTAAAGATTTCTTTGTATTGGAGTCAATACAGCTCTTTTGTATTAAATCCAATACAAAATTTATTTGAATTTCCTGCCGCTCCTCTTGCCCTCACCAAGGCATGCACGGGAAACCCCGGAGAACGTCTCTGCAGTCACCGGCCGAAGATCGAGGAAAGAAGACATGTTCGGAGCAGCTGCGGGGACCAGCAGGACGCTGGGGGACGACAACGGAACAAGGTGTTTTTTTTGTTGTTTTTAGCAACTCCGAGTGTGACTCTGGATTACCACTTTTAGCATGTAAAATCCACCCAAAATTCACACTGGGATTACCGGTAGGGGGGTTAGGTAGCCATGCCCTCAGTAGAAAAGCTTATACCAAGCCAGCAGATGCAGAGTTGGATTTTTGCTGTCAATGGAAGCAGCGGTCTTATTGCTGAGCTCTGGCTTTAGCTCTGGCTTTCTGATGACTAGAGAGACCACTGCTTCTATATAGACAGTGAGGGTTCTACCCTGCCCCATGCTGGCAGGGGAATTTCTACACAAGCTGTGTGTAATAAAGCTGCACAGAGGAAGGTCTTCAAAATGAAGTAAAAGCATGATAAAACATTGGTGGGTTTAACCCCCTAAGGGGTGTTCCCGAGTGTGACTCGGGGCCGGAAAAATTGCAAAAAGCGGTAATCCCGAGTCACACTCGGGGTACCTTTGGGGGTCCCCCTTACCTGATCCCCGCGGTCCAGCGGCGATCACAGGATGCCGCTGCGATGGCGGGGCACTTCTCCGTCGGGGGGCGTGGCCGGGCGGGAAATTTAAAAGCAGATTACGGAGTAATCTGCTTTTAAAGCCTGCCCGGGGTCCCCGCCACCCCGCTGCACGCATCTGCTGTTAGATGCGATGCACCAAGCAGGATTTCTGCTTGGTGCATCGCATCTAAATGCAGATGCGATCACCAATGGTAAATCCAGAGGGTGA
>NC_092866.1:11740919-11756974 GCF_032062135.1 Pyxicephalus adspersus | reverse complement strand
AAAAAAATAGGATCACTTTTTGCATCAAAAAATGACAGAATTAGAACGCTAGGGGGGTTTTAACTTTAAGCCCCGTATAAGCATCTGATAAATGTCAGTGGATTGTCCCTGGAAATCATTTTTTGTAATAATGACAGGTGAATGAACCCTCGCTGTACACACACAGAGCCGTTCTGTTCTATGCAAAAGTGAGGACGAAAAAGCAGCACCCCGGGGAGCTCACCTCCATAGGGATAAACATAGGTTATACCAGATGTGGCATAATGATGAATACCATTGGGGAGCCGCAGTCCACGTCGAATGTTTTCAAGTACGAGACAAGTATGACCTTGGGTGAGGATCATCTGACATATGTACATAGATCAAAACAGCAAAATAAAAGTTTTGTTTGAATTAAAGCCAAATAAAGCCCCACTTTGAAAATTGTCGATCAGGCAGGTGGTTATGGCAGGGACAGGCCATGTCGCTTCTGCAATAACTATTCTTACCTGCCTGATTGCTGCCCAGCTGTCATGTTTTGCTGAGCTGCGTATGCTCAGCTTTAGTTGCCAAAAAAAAAAAACCTGGCTATTCTGGCCTCCCAAGTGGGTACCAGGACTGAATCAACTCCTGCTTACCTGCAAATCCCAGCCCAGCAAATCAAATCCCATGAAGATCAGAATGCGGAAAAGAAGAGACCCGAAACAGAAATTGGACAGTTGAGTATCAACTGGGTTAAGTTCTGCTTTAAGCCAAAAGTCACCAAGAAGAATTAGCTGATACCAAGCCTGATCTGCAGCGGACACAAGGTCACATTTCATGCACACATAGCAGATCAGAATTCAACATCAGCCATGTTTCAGGAGGTGGAATTTCAAGAAACCATTTACAGGTAGTCCCCCAGTTAAGGACATCCGACATATGGACAACTCCTAGATACGAACAGGGCTTCCCTGCTCCCTTGTGTGCAGGACGGAGGCTTGATGGGGGGCGGTTTGCATGGCTTGCAGAAGAAATCTTTTGCTAAACACAGCTGAGGTTATAGAAGATTTCTTCTGCAACCTCTTGTAACTCTTTAATGACCAAGACAAACTTTGCAGTTGTTTCTTTTTGCATATCAAAGCACAGCTTGCTCCAGAAGTTAATGAATGTCTAGGCTTCAATAAGTAATTCACAGTGAGGATTTTATACAGTAACTGACACCACGCTGTCTAATAATATGTTGGGACAAACATCTGTCCTAATTGAATTTATTAAAATAATGTACCTGTTCTGACTTGCATACAAATTCAACTTAAGAACACACCTACAGTGCCTATCTTGTATGTAACTCGGGGACTACCTGTAATGGGAGACTTATTCTTCAGCTTCATATCCCAAGAAGGACACCTCAGGGCTGTCACAGCTACTTTTTCATCAACACATTTATTGGGGGGTTAGGGGCGCACATTCACTCTAAAGGCACAATTTGGTTAAACATCAACGTCAGGGAAAAGCCACTCTTTCCGATTTAGATTGTGGTGCTCGTCCGCTGTCCAGAAACTAAATCCTTTACTTGTCGGTCTCCATATTTTATAAAGGAAAAATATAACCAGGCGTCATCTCTTCAGCAGGGCACCAGAGAAGCTTGCTGCATCTGATTTATATACATTGATTTCTTGTTCTAACTTAAAAGTTCAATCAATTAGACAAAACTTGTTTCAGCACCAACAAGAAAAAAATGCAGTATATGTAACAAATCATTAAAGGCAGTTTTTGTAAAGCCTGGTTTTGCCCTTACATTTGCCCTTAGTTTTCAGTAATCCGCCTCCCCTTCCCCATCCAGCAGCACTGGGAGAAACAACACCGAACCAATCAGAATTTGCTTTGCCTTTAGTATAACATTGAGAACAGAAGGTTGAAAACACAGGGATGACCTCAATAGTGGGTTTGTGCTCCTTCATTGTCCAATCAGCAACTGGTAAACTGTACTAAAGATTAAGTCTGGCTGAACAGAGTTTCCAATGCATATAAACCCGATCACATACGCATATTTCACCTGTGAATTTTTCTTTTTGCCTTGGGCACGGCATTAAAAGAAATACAACACTTAAAAATATTAACAGTTATTTTCTTTTATAGCGGGATCCATATAGGAAGTTGCATTTGTCACTTTCTCAGCAGCACTGTACAATTTTGCTGTCCATCCCATATCACCGGCGGGTGGTGTGAGGGCCCATATAAAGCCCTTTACAAGGTTTGGAATATTACACAAATGTGTGAAAATAATACACAAATGTGTGAAAACAAAATGTGAAGATAAAAATATATATCTGTAGAGGACAATGTTCAGACTGAAAAAAATCCAAAAAAACTTATGTTCCAAATTGCTTCCGTTTCATGGGAGGTGGCAGCTGAGCTTGAATGTCGCTGAGAGTTCTTTCCACCAGAACTAACTCGCCATTATCCAACAAGTCCATGAAGAGCAGCGGCTGCAGGGAGTCCGAGGATTCACAGGAAGGGGACACAGCATTGGGGGGAAGGAGAAGAGAAAGTTATTATTTGGGTATTATTTCATTATTATAAATCAGTAACGGGCAGTAATTACATTATATACATAGAAAATGATTCCAGTGTGTATGTAAGCCAAAACTTTTGTTTGATTGGATAGTATTGGGAAGAATAAGAGGCCCTGTCATTTCTTGGCAAACCTGCATGATAAACATCCAGGTTTATTTGGGCTCAATTATAGGGAGAGGGAATATTGGGATTTCCTCTTTGAAATATACACCACCAAACCTAACTTTGTGGGTGTGGAGTCTTTGCTGCACCATAAACTTCTTTCTGCATCAGAAATAGCTTTGTGATTGGAGCAGAGTCATGTGACTGAGCGGTATTCTTGTTTTTTGAGTATCATTATATTCTATTGTACTTTGTTAATTTTGACAAATTGTAGAACACACTATGTACTTTTAAAAATGCAAAGCTAATTTTTTTTTATTTAAAGCAGAAGTAAACTAAAATAATAATAAAAAAAAAATTACACTTACCTTTAATCCCGCAGGTCCCTCGATGGCCTTGGTCTTTCACACGATTCAGTCCCGCGTCATGTGGGATTCCTCTTCGTCCCAGAGCAGAGAAGCGCAGGGTGCCGCATTCTTTGACCCTCGGTATTCTTTCTTCATCACCGATCTCACACTGTGCAGGCGCGAGATCGGGTGATGTAGCCGCTGTGAAGGGAAATAAAAAGAGCCGATCTCACTCCGCATGCGTGAGATTGGCATCTCTTTCCCCCAGGAGGAAAAATGTCCCTTCTGTGCATGTCCGAGATCAGGGCATGGGCAGAAGGAGCAGACAAAGCCTCCGGGGATGCATGATGTAGGTATCCCAGGAGGCTCAAGATTCCATTTATATTAAAAAAATGTGTTGTACTTAAAAAAAAACAAAAAAAAAAAAACACCCAACAGCTTTTTTGTAATAGAAATGGATATACAGAGTACTGGTGTCTAAAGATTAGCAATACTGGCCTGGAGATTGTCACACCGCCGATTGAAGCAGTACGGCACATGTCGCCAACCCTTCACCCAAAAGCGGTGCATTGATCTCCTCTTCCACGACAACTCACAGTGCCACTACACAGACACAACAAGTGCTTTAAGAAGAGGTTCCTTGTCAGTACACATGAGCAGATCACAGAGATCTCTCCAGACCCTTTTAGCTGGGCGCATCACCCGGCACATTTCAGTAACCATCCGGCTGTTTATTGGGTCACAATAAAAGGGCTGCCACCCACCTACAATTTTTCCCACTCAGCTTAAGGAAAATTCTGGGTGGAACACTAAAATCCAGTGACAATTTTGTATTTGACTGAACAAGCAGAGTGAAGGGAAATACAAAAGGAGGTCACTGAGGTTTGAGGTTTTTGCATATTCTAACAATGTGGATGAAAAGGGCACAAAGTGCCAAGCTGGCATCGGTATAAATCAGATAAAGTCCTACCTGGTATTTTCTGGTTATTTTAAAGGCATGTGCATGGCTCATCCGAGCACTGACCGATAGATTCTTCAGTGTCTTCTGGTTGACCAGGACGGTCTTGTCATCTGGAAGAGGCTATGGAAAGGACACAAGCTTTTCAGAAATATCAGGACAAGTAAAACAACCATATAGTAAATCCGTCTTTCCCTTCTGGTTCTCTATTTTCTATACCAGAAATTAACCCCTTACATTTAAGAATACTTTAAATACACAATATACACATTTTGAATACAGCTAATATATGTACCCAAGTCTTAGCTTCCTATTAGCTATGTACACAGCTGAAGAAAGTGGCATAGCCATTAGTGTGAGCCAGGTAGCAATCTTCTGCTTTGCGGTCAGTGTAACACTTAAGACCTAAAACACATAACTCCAACATGTAGCAATACTTTGACTTTAGGGTGGGGGGTGGTTATGTTTAAATGTACAAATAGAGAGCTCTCAGGATAATCAGGATATAACTATGGGAAATGTAACCGATATTTAGAGATGTTCATTTGCTTATACAATGAACCTGATTTATTAAAGCGCTTTTATAGGAGAATCTGGGTGATCCAGCAAACTTGGAATAGATCTGATTGCAAACATTTGCCAAATAATAGTATATGAATTTTAAGAAATCCATTCCATGTTTGCAAGATTATCGAGGTTCATCCATGATAGCCTATCTTCTCCAGTTTTGGAAAGCTTTAATAAATAATGCTGTAAGGCTGTATGCCTATGTTTCCAGACAAGATTCGAACCTGGAAACCCAGAGCTGCAAAGGCCGGAGGGCTAACCACTTCCAGAAATAGAAGCTTTATTCAGAATGGATGTCATAAAAGAACGATTACGTTGCACGACGCGGTTTTCTTGCTCCATTTCACATAAACAAAGCAGGCCAATAAGTGTAAAGACGATCCTGAAATCCACTTACTAGAGACTTGTCGATGATGCAGAACATATAATTATCATGCAAAAGGATAGTCTTTGATTTGGAGGGGTTAAATGTGATTCCCATGATAGGGGTATCTCGCTCCAGCCAATCATGATGCAGACCGTGTTTGATCACTTTCCTGCCCCAGTCTGTGTATTGTTTTTCAGAAATACTGAATTCCACGACCTGCGGAACAAAAAAACAAATACATTAATATTATCGGGCTTATAGGTAATATACGCTCACTCCATAATCTTCTGCTAATATCAACTCAATAATTAAAAAATCTACGTACAAGTCTCAAACAAAATTATGGAATGCCTTCCTTTTCTAGAAACGACCTACCTGATGGTCTGCATAGGCGATCACCAGGTTTTTGTTGGACGGGTGGATACTAATTGCAGTCGGTGGAGAGTTGTACTGGGGAACAGAGCATAAATACTGCAGGAAAAAAAAAAAAAAACAGTTCTTCATTAGTAAAAATTATTAATTTGAAATGCTTAAATAAAAGCAAAATATAAATTCAACTTACCGACAGGCTTTTCACGTTATAGATGTCTATTTGAGAATTGGAAGATGCTACTGCTAGTAAAGAGCCATCTGAACTGGTGGCCAGAAGGTGAACAGGATATGAAGAAGCTGAGGACACAGAAGTTGTCTGGTGAATTCATTGCCCCATCTTGGTGGCTATTCACAGTACTCATAGTATATGTTTAGTTTTCTCATGTGTAGAACCGTGCTAATATCTTGTTTTCTGGTCTTATTATCTAGTCATCCTATGTGCAAAACCATCATAATTTATAGCCCTTCTGTCTGCAGAACAATCTCAATGCTAAGCTATCATGCCATAGAACCATCAAAACACCTAAGTATGTCTGTAGAATCATCATCTCATCTATGTGTGCTTTGCCTTCAAATCCCTCCATAGTTCTTGTCCCACTTATCTTTCTGATCTGATAGAAAAATATCCCCCTATCCACTCGCTTCACTCCTCCAAAGACCTAAAAATGACTTCCTAACTCATAACCTCCTCACACGCACGGCTCCAAGACTTTTCTAGAGCTGCCCGGACTCTCTGGAATGGTCTTCCTCGTCCTATTCAGTTTGCTCCTACTTTCTGCTCATTTAAAAGAGCGCTCAAACCCATTTTTTTCAATCTTGCCTACCTGTCTTCTGCTGTCTCTTAAAACCATCACTACTTCACTTCCCATTACTTATTATGTAAGTATAATCAACAGTAACGTACTTAGATATCCCCTCATTATATTGTAACCAACATTATCACAAATAAAAACTGAATAATAAATCTTCAATCTTGATTACAGAGATGATGTCCAATACGTTACATTAACGCGTAACTAAACTCAGATATTTCACTTTACATAAAAAGGTAGACAACCCTATAACCCAATATGTAAGATAAAATTATGTTTCTATGTTTTTTTTTTTAAGTGCAAAAAATAAATGATTGTGAGCGGGAGGCTCTTGGGTGCTCCTTCTGCGCATGCTCGAGTATCTGGCCATGTGCAGAAGGAGCCCTTCGTCACAAGGGAAAAAATTGGCCATCTCACACGTTTCAGATTCCTACACCCTGAATACATCTTTAGTGTACATAACCATTCCCCAGCCCAAGTACCTGATGGAGGTTGTAAGGTGTGATTATGCTGGCACGTGTCTTCGGACAGATCCATAATATGAACGCGTCCTCCTTCTGTCCCAACGTACAGTTGTTTAGAGTCAGGGGAAAATTTAAGATGCAGTGCTGCGGTTGGTGGTTGGGTGAATTTAGGAACCTGTGACACAAAGTAGATTAAAATGGCTAAAAAGATACACGTGAATATAAGCTGCGAATATAATATAGGTGCAAGGCTGAGAATAATCTTCATTGGCTTCCATTTCACTTTAAAATCAAATTCAAGCTCCTGTGCTTTGCCTTCAAATCCCTCCACAGTTCTTGTCCCACTTACCTTTCTGACCTGATAGAAAAATACTCCCCCACCCGCTCTCTCTGCTCCTTCAATCACCAACTAATGACTTCCTCACTCATAACCACATCACACGCACGGCTCCAAGACTTTTCTAGCCCCAACTCTCTGGAATGGTCTTCCTCGCCCTATTCGGCTTGCTCCTACTTTCTGCTCATTTAAAAGAACACTCAAAATCTATCTTTTTATACTCACCTACCGTTGTCTTCTGGTTCCTAAACCCTCACTACTTCCACCATTCCATATCCCCCTCCTATTGTGTGATACTTCCCCCACCTCCTAGATTGTAAGCTCTTTGGGTCAGGGTCCTCTCCTCCTCCTGTGTCATTGTCTGTGTCCGTCTGTCATTTGCAACCCCTATTTAATGTACAGCGCTGCATAGTATGTTGGCGCTATATAAATTCTGTTTATTAATAAAAATATTAATAAAACATAAAAGATGCAATGCAGGTGAACAAATACACCGTATTGTACTGGCGTGCCTTTATAGTGGGCGCTGACCATTAAACAACTTAAAGTGTTTTTAAAGATAATCTAAATTCTTAAAGTGATGCCAAAAAATGCAGATGGCTACTACACAAATATTTTACATACAACGCTCTTCTCACCTTACTGATGCTGAAGTTATTATTATCATATCGCAGGCGATGGAGGAAGAGGCGCGAGGCGGTGGCGTAGGAGACCAATGTTCCGCAGCGGGAGATACAGCTACATCGTATATTCTCAGATCCCTAAACAGAGACAACAAATGATGGGTCAGTCCAGAGTCTACGGAAGGTTCTAAACATCAGGAGAAAGAACTGTGGAATAAATGTTTAGGAGTTTCTTTGTCTTATGGATTCAAATCCTCAAAAATTGCAAAGCCGAGCGCCAGGTAGTGCACATAATCTGAGCTTTGTATTCATTGTTATATGATTACACACGTTATTAAATTAATTAACCTAATTTAACCTATTATAGCAGAATCCTAAAAGTCAGGGAGCCAATTAATTGGATAACAACGCATGTGAAGATAGAATGAGAGGGAGATGATAAGGAGATGAGTTAATCAGTCTGCTGCTTCTCTTTTCACTATCCACTACCAGGTTATGGAGGAACAGGACTTGGGTATAACCGGGATACAAACATGAAAATATTAAATTGAATGGATCTCAAATACCCAGCTGAAGTTTGCAAATCTAAACTGTGCTCTCTTGTAGATTTCATTTTCAATTCTGTGCCACACTAACCATTCAATATGGTTCCCCTCTCTTTCTTTTTCCAGCTCTTTCCTGTGTCACCAGACAATGGTTTTGTATCACTGCATTGCTGATTCACTGAGCAAGGTTCAGCCACTGATAAAGGAGGCTGCAAGGCTGAAACTGAGGACCTGGTGCCCCCTGCTGACAGGGTGACAGAGTGGCAGAGGTAGGTAAATCACCTCTATTCTGGGATCTTTGATAGATGAGAATTCCCATTAGTTGTGCAATTAACATTGTGCATAGAGTTGTGTTCCCAGTTTCAGCTTTGCTCCCTCCTTTGTCACTGACTGCTTATGTAAATCAGTACAGAGAGAGCAGAGTTTGCTTTACCATACAAGTTTATGGAAGTACAAAACCAACTTGAAACAGGTCAACCGCAAGTCAAGTGCCTTGTCAATGAATTCTGAATGATCTCAGAAAATCGATCTCAAACCGATTTCACATTAACACAAGCCTATAGCGATCTCACTCACCTTTCTCTTGAGCTGTAGAAGGAGCTCATGTTCTTGTGTTACAGGTAGAATATCACCATCTTTCCCTAAGGGGTACAGAACAGAATGTTCACAATACTGCAAAAAAACATTTGGAAAACTCAAACTTTAAATGATTGCCTTGAATACAATATATCCGGAGCGGCTTACTGTCTTTAAAGAGAACCTGTGCTTTGCCCATGCAGCATTCTAATGTAAAAGCTGTTATGCCATTGACGGACAGCAGCATTCATACTGGCTTTGGGAATGAACCCTATGTGTGAAGATTGTATTTGCCTTCCATGGATTCCTCAGCACTAATGACTGTAAATATTCTGACCATACACTAGTTGGGTCTTACATAGGGCTAAGGCTTTCCCCATCCACCAACCGGGTAAGGAAACCAACCCTAAATTGTGGAAGCAAGGCAGAGAGTTGCATGTTCCCCTATACCGGGAAGTGCTGGGCAGAAGGTGGTATGGGGTGCTCCATATAGCCCACTATACAGTAATATAATATTATTTTCCTATTTACCCGCCCATCTTACTTAGAAATGATGATTTGCAGCCCAAGCACCCATGGCAGCATAATCGCGGGGCAAAGTCACATGCCTCCTAGTTTATAAAGTACTGGCAGATGTTAAATGAAGTTAATGGGGAACTAGGGGGTGACGGAACACTATGGGCAAAGTAAAGGTTCACTTTAAATGCCTAACTTACAGAACTTTTAGAGCTCAGTTTATAAAACACGGAATAAGACATAGGAATCTTCCAGATCCAAGTGTTTAAATGGAAGTAATTGATTCCCAAAAGGAATGGTCAGATTCCATGTTTTATAAATATTCCCCTTTGTGTCATCTCTGCTTTTTTATTAGCCCCTTCATGCAAACCTGATTGATCAGTGTGTCCTAGCCGCCACAGCTCCAGATGGTCGGGGAACTGGAAGAGAAGCAAGCGAGAGGCCTGAGCGCAGGACACCAAATTACGCTGTGGAGGAAAAGACATGATGGTTAATACCTGCTTTTTATAGCGCTCAATCTATTTTGTTTGCAAAGTATAGAAGCGTATCTACACCCAACAAAAGCTAAATATATTGCAGCTTACTCTTCCTTGGATCAAGGCGACAACACTCATCCACTGTACTGCTATATATGAGAGAGCCGAACTACAACCCAAGGACTGGGAACTACAAAACCCCGGCCCTTTACTTATCTCCATAGGTGGGATGGTTCTGCAGTTTACAAGCTTGATTGTAATAGAAATACTTATACAGAGTACTGGTGTCTAAAGATTAGCAATCCTGGCCTGGAGATTGTCACACCGCCGATTGAAGCAGTACGGCACATGTCGCCAACTCTTCACCCAAAAGCAGTGCATTGATCTCCTCTTCCACGACAACTCACAGTGCCACTACACAGACACAACAAGTGCTTTAAGAAGAGGTTCCTTGTCAGTACACATGAGCAGATCACAGAGATCTCTCCAGACCCTTTTAGCTGGGCGCACCACCCGGCACTTTTCCAGTAAACACCCGGCTGTTTTTGGGTGGTTACTGAAGAGTTGGGTCACAATACAAGGGCTGTCGCCTGCCTACAATTTCTTCCTACCCAGTTAAGAAAAATTCCTGGGTTGGGCACTGAACGCTATAAATCCCATGTAAATCCCGGCATGGAGCGTTTGACTTTTCCCTCCATCAAGTGAACAGAATGAGGACAATGTGCAGTATAAAGAGGCTGGGGGACAGCTGCCTTTTAGAGACCTTAGTTTACAAGAAGAACTCATTTCATTATAGAAAGTTCGGAGTTAATTATTATCTTGCAGGGGCAACAGTGAGATCTCCATGTCATCGCCCCTATCTGACACTGAAATATCAGTTTTTAGTAGACTATCACACTCACACATATATATATTTTATAGGGTATAAGTTTCCATTTCAAACAACCCAGGAGGATATTTACAGAAACCCTGAACCCGACTCACATGTGGGAAGGTGATTTTCCTCAGTGCAGCCTCATAGGTTTTTGTTTGTATCCTCTCCAGCAATGGTCGTATGACTATATTGCCATCTAAGCCTGCGAGTAGACAAGGAGGGTAATTAGCACAGGAGCAAAGTAAAATATTAAAATAGCATATGAAAAGAAAAATTTCCCTTACCTCCAGAGATTAGACACGTGTTGCTGTGAGCCACTGACAGGACGTCACGGGTATGATGTTGGAACGGTTTGGTGGAAACCCATTGCTTCTCTTCTTTCCCTGCCTGTCGTTCCAAGTACTGGAACTGTAAGATTGCTCCCTGTGCTGTGCCAATCACCAGACTGTCTTCTTCCTGCGATGAAAAAGTTATATCAGCACTGATCGGGGTCCAGGACAGCTACAGCAACTGTACTTTGTGAATGGCCGAGCAGGGGCAGGTGGCAGGGGTGCATCATGGGCATCGGCCTCTAGAACTGGGACCCGGACCAGCAGCCACTCAGTGAGGCTTATAGAGCAGTATTGGGACAAATAAAAACTCCTGCTCATTTAGAGACAACAATAAGGATATGACAATGTAAAAATTAATGAGCTGATTTATTATCACTCTCCAAGACTGAAGAATTCCTTTTTTGCTCTGCTGTACAGTGTTCTCCCCAGCCCCTTTTAGCTGGGCGCACCACCCGGCACTATTTAGTGACCACCTGGCTGTTTTTGTATGGTTACTGAAGAGGTAGGTTACATTACAGGGGTCACCACCCACCCACGATTCCTTCCCACCTGAATTAAAGCAATTTCTGGGTTTAACACTGCCGTATGTATGTTGGATTTAGATATACGGACCCTAAATTCAAAATCCGTGATCAAGAGATGATGCAGGACTGTAAGTATCTTTATCTATTAGATCTCCCTTGACAAAGTAACCATATAAGTATAATTCGAAGGTCACTATTTGTCTGCAACCATTAAGAGATATGCAATGGACGTACCGGAGACACGGCGATGCTCAGGATATCAGAACTGGAGGCAGTGTAGGAGCGGATGAGGGTCCCCGTCTCTAAATCCCAAAACTGAAGCTTTCCAGAGGAATCCACGCTGGCAATTTCCCCACAGGACAGGACAGCCACACCCCAGACAATACATTCTCGCTTCTGACCAACCAGCGCGCGGCGATCCATCCGCATGACTTGCAGCAGGTGACCTGGGGAAGGACAGATAGAAGTATAAAGAAAAGCAACAACTGCATGCAATGAATGTAGAAAGCTGGACTGTGAGCCAAAAGGAAAGACACAGAAATATCAGCTTGGGTCATGGATTCCCATGGGTTTTGGATTGGATTTGGGCATGCAATGCTGTAGAGATAACAGACGTGCTGGAAGAGTGGAGAGCCCGGTTTGGACTTATGTCAGTCCCGGCGTCCCTACCTGATGAGACGTTGAACACTTTAATTGTGTTGATGGAACCTGCGACAATATGGGAACCGGATGGATGCCAAGCCAGGCACAGAATACGCTCTGCGGGAACAAATAAATGACGTTAGATCACATGTTGGTCTGAATTCAGCACCGTTTTGTTCCATCATCACATGATCATTATCAGCCAATCACCTTTCTGACGATCCAAGCTCTTCCCAAACACAATGCGTTCTGGAGTAATGGCGAACAGCTTCACCGAGCCGTCTTCACAGGCAACCTGAAACAAAAGAAAAAGCTCAATGACTGCACTCATGGAGGAATAAACATACAACATAAAGGGGAGCTCTGATCCAAAACCAACATGTCTAGGCTGTATATTTTAGCAGGAGATATGCCGAGACCATGACGCAACCATTAAAACGGTGTACGCCCGTAACATTATCCCTGAGCAAAGATCTTCTAGAAAGTGCAACTATCACCCATCTATACTCACCCACATTCTGCAAACTCCATACCCCACCCTGGGGCAGCTATGCAACTATGTAAAGTAAAAATGTTGCGCTTAGGTACACTTTAAGCAGAGATAAGAATATAGCGCTGCATTTTATATGTATCCCTTAGTTTATTCTACCTCTATACAGCTTCTTTGTAATAGAAATGGATATACAGAGTACTGGTGTCCAAAGATTAGCATTACTGGCCTGGAGATTGTCACACCGCCGATTGAAGCAGTACGGCACATGTAGCCAACTCTTCACCCAAAAGCAGTGCATTGATCTCCTCTTCCACGACAACTCACAGTGCCACTACACAGACACAACAAGTGCTTTAAGAAGAGGTTCCTTGTCAGTACACATGAGCAGATCACAGAGATCTCTCCAGACCCTTTTAGCTGGGCGCACCACCCGGCACTTTTCCAGTAAACACCCGGCTGTTTTTGGGTGGTTACTGAAGAGTTGGGTCACAATACAAGGGCTGTCGCCTGCCTACAATTTCTTCCTACCCAGTTAAGAAAAAGTCCTGGGTTGGGCACTGAACACTATTATTCCCATGTAAATCCCGGCATGGAGCGTCTGACTTTTCCCTCCATCAAGTGAACAGAATGAGGACAATGTGCGGTATAAAGCGGCTGGGGGACAAGTGCCCTTTAGAGTCCTTATCACTATGCTTTGAATGGAGTATCCTTAATACCACACTTTTTTTTTAATGGGATCTAATAAATGATTACTATGTTTTGTTATATTTTAAAACTATCCCAACTACTCAGAGTACATTTACATGAAATTAAGTTTACTTGAAAAGAAATGCTAGCTGCACAGACCTATGTAGGTCGCTAACTAGTGGTCCACAGAAAAATGTAGACATTATTTGCAATTTTTATGTTTTAATAACAATAAAATAAAAAAATATATATATTTTATTTATATATTTATTATATATTTATAATATTTATATATATTATATATAAATCTAATAATAAATAAAAATAAAATAATATTCTAACAAATTTATATACAGGTAGTCCCCGGGTTAAGGATGTCTGACATACGGACAACTCCTAGATACAAACAAATGGGGCTTCCCTGCTCGCTGTGTGCAGAATGAGGCTTGAAAGGGGGAGGGGGGTTTGCATGACTTGCAGAAGAAATCTTTTGCTAACACAGAGGTTGTGGGTGATCCTAGAAGTCTGAGCTCTCTGCAACCTCTTGTAACTCTTTAATGACCAAGACAAACTGTTGTTTCTTTTTGCATATCAAAGCACAGCTTGCTCTGGAACTCAATGAATGTCTAGGCTCTATAAAGATTTTTTTTTGCTTTGTTTGTGATTAGCTCACAGTGATGATTTTATACAGTAACTGACACCACGCTGCCTAATAATATGTTGAGACAAACATCTGTCCTAATTGCATTTATTATAATAATGTACCTGTTCTGACTTACATACAAATTCAACTTAAGAGCAAACCTACAGTCCCTATCTCTTATATAACCCGGGGACTACCTGTATTGTGAAAGACAATTTCCACGATTCACAAACTGTACTAGAGATAGAAAAACAAGGGAGGCGCAGCGTGACGTCAGTGTAGTGTTAAGTTGTATGAGGCGACCATTGCCGAGCCGTACACTTCAGTATTGTTTCCACCATTACAACAGTCACCCCGCTCCACCAATACTGATTATCATCTGATTGTTTTATTTTATTTATTTATTTCTCAGATGATCTTTTAGGTAAGTATGACCTTACCTGTGTATTTTCTTTACCTGTTATATTTAATGGCATCAAATAGTTTGACTTTGATAACTATCATTTCTTGTTTGGGCTTAGATTGGAATGAAATAAACCCATAATGAGTGAGAAAAAGCAAACAAATATTTAACATTTCTTTAGTAATACCAAAGATAATACAACTAATGATAATAGTAACAATAGTAATACTTCACTTAACCGTGAGCTGATTAATGAATGAGAGCCGTCACTGTCTGTGATCAGGGTGATATCTCTATTTAAAGTTCCTAGCTCTATAGGTGTGCAGTATGGGAATACAGGGAGAAACTTACGGCAAGCTGAGTTCCACAAGGACTTGGTACGATGTTCCATATGGGGCCCCCAAACCCATTTACAGAATATTTCACACACAGCCTCTCCAGGTCATATTCGATGATGTCTCCGTTCAGACCGCCAGAGAAGAGACGGCCACCGGGCACCCAGCATATGGATTCTGTGGATCTCTTCTCATCACCAGGAATGATCTGCGCAACAATGAATGCAAAATGTGAGGTCATCACAAAGATCACAAAAATTACTGAAACAACCAATGAGGTGTGTTCACTACAAACGTATCACAGTATGGTATCCACAGCAGCCAATCAGAATCCATCTTGTAATGCTCTGGTTTAGGATTGGTGGTCTAACTCCAGGCAAACTTTTTAATAAAGTCAAAGCTATTCTTTATATTTATATGAATAGATTTGGAAGGAGTTGAAATAACTAAACAAGAAAAGAGAAGTTAATTTTCCCCGAATAAAGAACAATAGTAAGAAATCCATTGGAAGATTTCCCATCTTTGCCTATTCATTTATAATTTACCCTCCCTTTATATCAGGGGTGTCAAACTGTGGCCCCTGGGCCATCTCTGGCCCGCAACGGCCTTTTTTTTGGCCCCCAAAGAAATCCTAAATATGAATTGCAGCTGGCCCGCCCCTGCATTGAAATATCACTGCTACTGCAATTCCCGGCACCACTCGCGTCTATAGACCAGCGGGCTCTCTGCCTATGTGTGGCCCCTCATTGGACCGTTTTAACGACGCAGGGAATTGTAGTAGCAGTGCTTTTTCGGTGTTTGGCCCGTGACTTTGTCTACGTTTTTAATTTTGACCACTGTGAATTTGAGTTTGACACCCCTGTTTATATCCTGGTGACTTGCTATAAACACTTGTCAAGGGCTCCAACCCCCATCGCTCCATCAAAACCTAAAACAAGGATTAGCCACCATTAACACTTTCTTATGGAGAGTGCTGGGTAGGATGGGAGCCGTTCTGGCTGCTATGGAGAAGCACACTGGTGACACGGATATGATGGGGAGTGCAGAGCAAAGTTGGCAGTGGGAAGGCTGCAGAGCCCTTGCTGATTGGAGGAGAGTGCTGTCACATGACTGTTTTCCCGCTCCCCTTCTATATGATTGGTATACCCGTACCTTCTCCTGGTAATAGTTGGCAGGAAAGTTGTAGACTTCCACGGACCCGTCATTGCGAGCCACAGCGAGCCGCTCCGTCTCCTCTGAGTATGAAATGCAGCGCACGCCGGAGGGAACATAATTAAAGAACCGCACACAGTGAACAGTAAACTCCCCCATTCCTAGGAATAAAATAATTATTACATTAATGATCTGCACTCATCCAGCCGCACTATGTACATAAGGAATGGAGATTCCTGAACTGATCAGAAACACTGGTTTACTCAGTGCTGGACGTGTCTGATGGGACTACAGGCTGATCTCAGTGCTGGAAGTGTCTCATGGGACTACAGGCTGATCTCAGTGCTGGAAGTGTCTGATGGGACTACAG
>NC_092866.1:11584906-11740313 GCF_032062135.1 Pyxicephalus adspersus | reverse complement strand
CATGTCTGATGGACTACAGGCTCATCTCAGTGCTGGAAGTGTCTGATGGGACTACAGGCTGATCTCAGTGCTGGGCATGTCTGATGGACTACAGGCTGATCTCCGGGTGCGATGGCGGATCAGTAACGAACGGTACAGTGTGTCCCCTCGGTTTGGCCCCCGGTTCCCCTGCTGTCCCGGCTCTGATAACACTCACCGGCTCTCACGTTGCTTCTCTTCCTTCACGTGGAGGCTCCCACACCCGGAAGCGGAATGACGTCAGAGTGAGGCCCCGCCCCCAGAGCGGAGAGGCGGCAGATTCAGAGGTGTGAGGATGGTGCAGATACCGGTGTGCAGGTGAGGGGGGGAGGGGGACACCGAGCGGCCTGTCACAGCATGGAGCACCGGACAGCGACTGTCCCATAGAGAATACCGGGCTGTGCACCCCATGTCTGCTCACTTCCTGTCCTGAGGAGACCAGCTCAGGAAATGGGGTCACCTTATCCTGGGGGGGGGTCACCTGTCTCTGCCCCATTATCAGGATAGGAGTGAAACCCCCAAATCCTGACAGATGCCCCCCATCACAGATCTGCCCCTGGCATAGTGGAAGATGCCCCCCCATCACATATCTGCCCCTGGCATTGTAGAAGATGCCCCCCCATCACAGATTTGCCCCTGGCATTGTAGAAGATGCCCCTCATCACAAATTTGCCCCTGGCATAGTAGAAGATGCCCCCCTATTACAGATCTGCCCCTTGCACAGTAGAAGATGCCTCCCCCATTACAGATTTGCCCCTGGCATAGTAGAAGATGCCCCCCATCACAGATCTGCTCCTGGCATAGTAGAAGATGCCCCTCATCACAGATCTGCCCCTGGCATTGTAGAAGATGCCCCCCCATCACAGATCTGCCCCTGGCATAGTAGAAGATGCCCCCCATCACAGATCTGCCCCCGGCATAGTAGAAGATGCCCCTCATCACAGATCTTCCCCTGGCATAGTAGAAGATGCCCCCCATCACAGATCTGCCCCCGGCATAGTAGAAGATGCCCCTCATCACAGATCTGCCCCTGGCATAGTAGAAGATGCCCCCCATCACAGATCTGTCCCTGGCATAATAGAAGATGCCCCCCATCACAGATCTGCCCCATGATGATGGTCATTGAGAGCCCTTTGCTCCCCCACTTATCAGTATATAAAAGATTATGTAGAGGAGCTGGGCCAGCAGAGGCGTGGGCAATCTTTGGTGGGTACAATGCCCTGGGCATGTAGGAGTATAGTCGGGGCATTAGGGTCACCCCCAGGCGGGCACTGATGAGGACCATTCTATAGCCGTCATTGCTGTGCCAGCGCCCCATCATGGCTGATGTCTTGTCATTGCAGAGATGCCCAGGGGCAGCCGGCTGAGTGGATGCTGATGGAGCTCCAGGGGGAGATCGAGGCCCGGAATCAGGATGGACTGGCTGGAAAACTGATGGGTGACCTGCACTTCACCAAGGAGGTCAGCACCTGACTTATATTGGGGCATTTCTCTCTGCTTGGGGGCAGCTGTAAAGTGGACCTGTCATTCCTACAACCTTATATAAAACTCTAAGCTCTATTGGTCAGGCTTCCCCCCTCCTCCTGTGTCATTGTTTCTACTTATCTTTTATGTGGGTTTGCCAGCTGCAGCCTCCATGTATTGTACAGTACTAGATATTAGGTTTTATATATAAAAGTTTTATCATACAGGTTGACATTCAAAAGTCCGGCCACCCCCGACTAAAAAGTGCCGAATTTTCGAAAATTCCGGATTTTTGAATTGATATTCATTATAATGTAATAGCGCCATCTAGTGTTAACTAATAAAACCACACCAAAATAAAATCTGCAAAGAGCGATTCATGGCAGGAAACTGAAGGATCCGGATTATCGATGGCCGGATTTTCGACAGTGAACCTGTAATAATAAAAGCTGAATTAAAAAAAAAAACACAAAACCGCCTCTAAGTGTGTAATACACATGACAGCCACTAGGTGTCACCAAAATACTACCCTTGCAAACCCTGAAATGAACAAATAGATTCTGCAAATTGAACCAAAAAAACAAATATTTGGAGAAGTTGGATAGTCATGTAAAATGTCTTTTTCCTGCAAAGCAAGTTCTTTTTTCTGTTTGTATTTATAATGTACATTTTAGCCTTGGAAGCTTTGGAAATCAGAGGAAAGGTATTTTTTGTAGTCCTTGAAATGTGTGCCTTGCCTATCTGTGAACTCTAAATGATGCCTTAGGAAGGAATATAATATGGTTGCAGCTGATATTTGTTCAGTTCTCAGTGCTGTGCTTATTCTGAGACAAGGTGGTACTCCCATGGGTGCTTAATATGCCATGCATGGTACAGTATAGTACTAAAGAGAGCATTTATTGTAGTAGGTGTGTGCAAAAATGGCAAACATATGGCCAAGGCTGCCAGCTAATCTTTTCCCCATAAGTAATTTACCAGGCCCTCTTCTGCACCGTGTCTCTGGCGGTGGTAGAGCTGCCCTCCCGATTACTGGTAGGGTAATGATCAAGAAGCAGCATGAAAGGTGGAGGAATAACAGGTTGAATAAGGCAGATACAGGGAGATCCTTTCATTGTAGGTCTTCAAGTACAGCTTCCAATCCAGCAAGGAGAACAGAGAGCAATACCGTACTAACACCACCAAATCTGGGGAGGTCAGCCGTCAATCAAATGACTTCACACTGCAGCTATGAGGTTTAAGGCAATAGAAAGGCATTGCTGTTCTAAGACAAAAAGCAGAGTTTTAGGAGCACCAGTAAAGCACATTTCTAGATGTCCCTTACAAAACAACAAATCTTTAATTTAAATGTTTGTTGCTGCTATTGTTGATGCGATTGCATACCACTGAGACTGATTGGGGCTTTGTGTACTTTGTCATCAGGGTGTCCCCCTTCTCATTATTGGCCATCACATCCTCTATGGGAAGATCGCACGTTTAGAGAAGCCCTTTGCCGTTCTGGTGAAGAGTACCCGCGCCCCCCAGGAGGAAGACGAACCCGCTGCTGTGGAGACCAGCTACACTGTGACTGCACTCATCAAAAAAAAGATTATTTTTAAGACCAGGCCAAAGCCTATCATCACCAATGTACCCAAGAAGGTGTGACATGAAAGTGGTTCATACAGAACGCTGGACTTCTATGGAAGCGTTATGCTTGACGTGCAGCAACCATCCCGCTGAACATAATCATTTCTCTATTTTGTATATCGGGGCTTCTTTTTTTGTTCTAAATATGTACAGGAAAACTACTTGTTTTATTTATATAAAGAATTAAGAATGACATGATTATGTGAATTGTTATTCATTCCTTTCCCTGTATTCCAAGGGCGATACAGCAACAGAAAATCTGTACAGCAGTATGATATTCAATATAAACAAAGAATGCAAGGCGATGCTGCAAGCAAAACTCAGAGCCGGTATGTTTGTATCAGTCGTTTTATTTTAGGAACAATTGAAAAAAATCTTAAAACGCATATCACAAAATAAATAAAGATTTGTAAATAGTAAAAACTGTACAAATACAGACAGCATTATTCAGGCCAGGGACTGGCTCCTATCATGCTCCGTGCAGAGGCCATGCTAACACCCTGCATTGTAACACGAGTCGCTCGCTGCGTCCTGGAGGTTTATCATATGGAGGTGGATCAAACCTGAGCAAAGGAAGACGGTAGCATTGTCCACAGCCACCAGTTGGGTGCTTCGTTGAATGATTGGTTTAAGGGCTAATTTGCTCCGAGGAAGACAGACATATGGGTGCTTTACCCGAACAACTGCCCGCAGAGCAATCTGGACCCACAGCATTCTCTTCCAAATGTACAAAGTATGAGACGAGCACCGGACGAAAATTTAACCTTGTCCAAAGATAGAGGCAGCTCGCTATTTATTGGCAAGACCATCAAAGGCCTTACTAGCCACAGTATAAGGTAATGGAAGGAGGGAGCCACATCAGCTTACAAAGGACATTTTATATCTTTATTGCTATATAGAAAGTCACAGAAAAAGCATTTCAGGGGCTCGCCAGTATATAAAATCTGATAGCTAATTCACAGATGAGCGCTCAACCCAGAAATGTTTTTAACCTGGGGTGGAAGAAATTATAGATGGGTAGAAGCCCCTGAATTGTGACCCAGCTCATTAGTCACCACCCAAAAACAACCGGGTGGTTACTAATGTTCTGGGTGGTGCGCCCAGCCAAAAGGGGCCGGGGGAGAACACTGCAGATACTGGATCTCTATTCCTTTTGGATCCTAATGATAACTTTGATGAATGGGACTGGTGAGCTCCAAAAATGCCTTTTGCAGCTTTCTGTGACTTTTTAAATTGCAATATAACTTGAATTTTCTGCACCTAAGCTAATGGGACAAAGCAGTGTGTGCAGAGTAAAAGGTTTGTAAATTAATTTATGCCAGGAGGTCCCTATAATGAAGAGATTCTTTTAGAAGCTTGATGGTCCTTTAATCAGCAATAATGACCTGTTAAGTTGCTTTTATCATTATTAACCTGGCCCAGGTAGGCTGTAGGCCCATGGAGATTTATGTAGTATTTGGCTTGGGATGAAGATGCCTTTGTATAAGGGCAGCACTGGTGAACTGTACAATTCCTGCATGACGGTCTCTTTTGTTCCCTACATGGCATTGACACTCAATGCCTTTGTATAAAAAGTGCACTTATTCTTCACACCTTCATTAATTGGCAGATTTTAGAAACATCCCTACACAAGCATAAGTTGCTGAAGTTCCTTGCACAAACCTGTTCCTCAATCACTTTCATTTCTGACAATGTTGATCTGCAAGATTGTTCAGTATGGCAATCCATCATAGGTAAGTCGGTTCATCAAAGATTACAACATAATCTAATGAGGAGGAGCCTTGTGAAATTCCACTCAATGCTACCCGAATACACAGAACTTCTGTAAAGCAGCCCAGGAGAGCAGGGATGGGATGTCTGCACAAGATGCGTCACAGCCCTGAGCTTTGTCCTCGTGTGAGGATCGTTCCTGACCATGGAGCATTTTACTATTCAAATGTAATTTTGTAAATGAAAATGTTTTATTTATATTCAAAAAATTTGGAAATGTGAGCGTTAATTTATCTCTATCCCTGGACCTTAGGGGAGTTACTTCAGATGTTGTGAATGGCCAAGTATGAGCAGATTTTATTGGATTCTAATTAGATCGAGTGGATGAATCTTAAAGGGTCAGTCCACTGAACTGTTGAGGTTTGTTCTGTAGGTGGGATCTCAGTGTAGAGTTCCCATGCTGTGTCCATTATGAGGGTCTTCCAACCACCCTGCTAAGCTTTTATTTATATTATGGGCTGGAATATTTGGGAGATCATACTCTTGGAGTAGTAAGGAATTATTAAAGGCCAGGGAGTTGCATCAAGCAGCTCGCCTTTTGCAGGACCGATCCTTTTCTCCATTTTCGGTCTACCATTACGCTTCTTTTTAGTAACCTTTTACATTTTCTGATTTGCCAAGGAAGAGTAGATGGGTCAGTGTTCCCCCAGCTCCTTTTAGCTGGGTGCAGCACCCGGCACTTTTCAGTAAGCACCCAGCTGTTTTTAGGTAGTTACTGATGAGTTGGGTCACAATACAAGGGCTGCTGCCCCCCTACAGTTTCTTCGCAACCAGCTTAAAAAAAAATTCTGGGTTGAACACTGTCGGTGTAGCTGAGCTATAGATGTGGGGCTTTGACCAAAAATCAAATCCTCTTAAGTAGTAAGAATGTGTGCCTGGTTTTTGTTGCTATCTGTGTTTGAGGAGGTGGATCATTATCACTAGGACAGGGAATAATGGGAAATCCATATTTGTCACAGTGGTCTCTGGCACAGGAGGTGAATTGAAATCTTCACTTGGAAATCTTTAGATGGGGACACTAAACTGGTGACAGCTGTCCAGGACTAGCTTTGCTTTTATTTGCATCATGTCTCTGGGATTTCTTGAAATCTAATCTCAGAAATCCTTAACACTGTAAACACCATTAGCAAAAAGAGCAAAGAGACCAGAACCTTGTAGGGCAGGGGTGTTGTTTTGTCATTCAAAATGAATGGCGCTGCAATGCACCAACATGCTGCATGTGACTGCATTGTGCTGCAGTGATTGAACCGTTAGGATTAACCCCAAAGTAATGTGAGGCATTAGGTGAAAGGATAACATCACTTTCATATAGAGTACAGTTATCTTTTGTGTCCCTTTCCTCAGCTAACCCACCCTACTCCTTTATATTTACTTACTGAACTCCAGCAGATGTGGTCCCAGTTGTTGGTTTACATTCAATGCCCTCCTGACCTTGCTTGCACTTAGCCCCATACACTTGTATAGGGCTGGAAGACAAATCTGTGTGTGGTGGTGACAATATCAGCAATACAAGTGAAAAGAATGGATCTCCCCAATGGGGACACTAGCAGCAATAAAAACCCAACACCTAACCCTTACTATTCCTATATACAAAACAAATTGTTTCAGCAATTTATAAATTTTTATGGTATGGGATAGGTTAGATGTTGGTGACTTGCTGGACAAATTTGTATTCTTCTGCAGCAATTTTGAGAACAAATCCATGGGTGCCAAAACCCAACATAAATACTCACATATTTTTCTTCAGACACCAAGAGATGTAAGCTGAACTCTGGGGAAATTACCGAATTGCAAGTTTAACCTCCCTGGCGGTGTGAATATTAAGTATTTTTGAATGTAAAAGCGGTACATTTAAAAATATTTATTATTTTAAATTTCCCGCCTGGTCTTGCCCCCCAGCCACACAGTTCCACTCCCAAGCCACAGGCTCACACGTCTCATGCCCGGCCGGCATCTGCGTTCCCTAGCCTTGCGTCCCCAATGTTCACACTCTGGGGACGCAGATGCCGTGTGGGCATCTTTAGGGGAAGCAGATGCCAGGCATCGCTGGAGAACGCCGCAGGCCCTGCTTACCAGGTAAGTGTTTTAAACTCCCTTGCAAATCCACCCCGAGTGTGTCTCAGGGTTACCGCTTTTGGTACTGCAAATTAGTCCCGAGCCACACTCGGGAATACCGCCAGGGAGGTTAATGTAATTTGTGTTTACTTTCCTCATTCTTAGTTTCCCCAGCAGCCAACTCTCTTCTCTACCCAGGGCTGCCATTAGGAATTTCTGGGCCCCATACTAGGACCCAATGTCTAAATGTTCCAGCATTGCAAATGTCAAGCTCCCTTGATCAGGGGCCAGAAGTATTCCTTGTCCCCCTAGTGGCGGCCCTGCTTCTACCATCTGACACTTCAGGCGGTGGCTGGACCCTCAACATTCTCATTTACAATGCAGAACTACTTTTCCTGCCTTGTATGTGATGAAATCAGAGTCAGCTGCAACCAATGAGCACACAAGAGCGAGTTCAAAGGGCCGGTTACACATCAAGAAAGAAGCCTTACAGGACGGTGAAACCGAGAAACTAAAACTTCTTTTTTATATTCCCTTTGTGCAAAACAAGCATTCATCTCTTGCAGCAGGGGGAAGACTTACTACAAAGGGAGTTTTGTAATTTTCCTAGAGTTCAGCTGTGAAAACCCAACTCAAACCAAGTTTCTGGCAAGTTTTTTGTGTCTGGAAAAAGGGATTTTTCCTCACTTCCTGTACAAGAAGTAAGGGTTTCCTATTCATCAGTACAAGAAGAGGGAGAATTCAAAGTTTCAGAATGGAAAAACGAAGAGAGCAACAAAAGCATTCTCAGAAGTTCTAATTCTTTGTTACTTCTTTGGAAAGTTTCCCACGATCTGTCAGGAAGTGGGGGGAAAATCTCCCAAAAAGGGAAACAATAACAACTTGACAAGAGGCTCTAACTTTACCTGCTCTGTCCAAAACAATATTTTGGTTGAGTTGAGCTTCTGGGGCAGACTGGATTAAATAAAAGAAACCCATTTTAAGCAACCTGTTCCTTGCATTCGATGTAGTTGTGCAGTGTTTGCTCACAGTGATTGCTTTGTCGGTGGCACCATACCAATAATACTGGGTATGTTAAGGCTGTGCCACATATGGCTCATATTGCTTTGGCAACTTGCTCTTCTTATTGTGATCTGCCTGAGGTATATGTATGCATAGTGTAGTCTTGTCTCTGTTAGACTTTGCTGGTGATAAAACTGTCCCTGGTGACCTTGTTCTTCCACCATCTTTGACTCTGGTAGGTCTTGCTGGTTAACTTTTGGTTGGCCCAGCTCTCATCACGCTTATGTTGTCATCCGAAACAAGACCTCACACATTCACACCTCCGCCAATGCCAGGTTATAAAGCTCTTGTTTCTTGCCACAGCGCCTGGCAACAATGGCTACGTACAAACTGAGCAGCGCTAGCCAATAACAGCCATACAATATCGCTCCTGTAACCAGGAAAAGCAGTTCTGTTTCGGTGAATGGGTCCTGACTTTGACAGTACGCTGTGTACACTAAACCACCCAGAAGGACACAGAACCAGACTGATACTGGTACCACCCCAATGAAGTTCACCACAAGCTTTTTCCTCCCTGAGGTACCCCAGCCGGACTTGTTGATGGTGATCACGGCAAACATTTTGGCTGGTAGCAGGCTCGTCATGTAGAGAAGAGAATACAAAGACATGAAGATCATTTCAACATTGCCCCGGAGGAAGCACGCGTAGGTGGCCTTCACGATGCCAACGAGCTGAACGGTTAACAGGAAAAGCATGATGTTCCAAATGCGGCCACGGTAGAAGAGCTGTATCACAGTGGCCACCAGGAAGAATGGGAAGAAGCCGGTCACTACAGACTCGTAAGTCATCCAGAGGTGATGTTTGTGGAACCACAGAGCGTTGTACAACCACTCCCGAAAATAGGACTTGCTCCACCGTGTCTGCTGGTTTAGCCAACGCAGGTACTTGGTGGGGGTCTCTGTCAGGCACTTGGAACGTGCTGTGTACTTAGTTCGGTAGCCCATGCTAAGCACACGATTGGTGAGGTGTCGGTCATCTCCAAAGCTGCATTTCTGGCCCAGGAAGGTCTGATGGTACCAATCCTCCAGGAAAAACTGCAGAAGGTTATTCCGATACATCCCCAGCGGGCCGCTAATGCACTGCACACAGCCAAAGTAAGACTGGCAAGCTCGCTCCACATTAAACGCCATCCAGTAACGCACGCTGCTCAGGAAGGAGATCCAGGAATCATATTTGTTCAAGATCTGGAAGAAATTTAAATAGGAGATCAAGGGGTGGATTCAATCTATAAAATGAAATGACCCTACAGTGTCTAGGCTGGCCCATAAGATTTCAACTGCCACTTTTTAGTACAATAGGAAGCCAGGTCTGATTACAATGGACGACAAATTTACTTTTTTTTTCTCCAGTTTCCACACATCAGCCCATGTGGTCTACTATAGAGTTCAGGTTTCTGTGGGCAACATAATATTTAATGCTCTATAACTTAACACCGTTGGATTTTGTAAAATGAGTGCACCAGAGACAAATGTTTTGGATTAATGCTGGTGAGTGGACCACCCTGTGGTGTCTCACATCAGTCATACTGGGATATTTGGAATTAATTCTTCCCGCGTTGGTTTCCTTGTGCCCATCTGCCCTCTGATATAAAGTCTTGCCCTTTTTGGGGACCTGACCTTACCAACAGAATCAATGACATCCACAAGGGAAGAAGTATACACTTTAGGTTAATTAGCCATTCGATAAAAAAGGTTCTGATATTTACCTGTACATCTCCTCCAACTCCACCCACTTTTGGGTCTTCTTCTAAAATCCGCAGCATTTCTGCAGTGCACGCTGGGTCCAGCACAGTGTCAGAATCACAGACCTACAAACAGAAAAGGTGTACAATAATGTGGATAAATGACTTGGAAGCAATATTCCACATGTAATAAGTGCAAGTATCTAGATCAACAAGACAAACAATCAATATAAAAATTCTGAGAAGGAACCATGGTAGCTGCATGACTTCAGCTGCACTATACGCAAAGGCAAACTGCTGCTCCAATGTGATAATCTCAGCACCCACCATGGGTCTACACTAACAGTCAGCACCCACCATGGGTCTACATCATGGAACTCCATCTCCTCTTCACTGCATTGTCTTTTTCCATCAGCCTTCCTCTCTACTCCATCTTCCCCCCTTTATCATCACTCCTCCATAACCCAACACCGCTCCTAACTTTTATAATGCCAACAATTGCACACTCATCAGCATATTGTAGTATTATATTTATTGCATAATGCAATGTCTGTGTAAAGGGGGTGTCTCATGTTCCCCCATACCTGAAAGTACCAGGATTGGTATTCACTGGTAGCCTAAGCTTTCCAAAAAAAGCAGATTTGTGAAGCTATGTAATGAAACATTGTGAGCAGGCAGGAAGGAAACAGGTGATGTCCATTCTGCAATAAAACAATCCTACCTGCCTGTTTACGCTTTTTTACATTTTTGTTAAAGTATGATGTCCGGTATCTGCCCGCATGTGCAATGGCTACATCATTCCAGCCTGATCAACACGGCTGAAGATCCAAAATCAGAAGGGGACTGGAAGAAGATGGCAACCGTAGTGTAATGTAAAAAAAAATAACTCCATGGACACATCATTCTTTAACTAAAAAAAGATTGTGAACAGCCAGTTATGTTTACTGCAAAAGGGAAACTACCTGTCCTTTCTGCAATCAAGAATCTGCCTGCTTGCAATTTTGGAGTTTTATTGTTCAGTTCTCTTCCTTGGCTTCCATTTCACCTTAGAATCAAATTCATCTCCTGTGCTTTGCCTTCAAATCCCTCCACAGTTCTTGTCCCACTTACCTTTCTGACCTGGTAGAAAAATACTCCCCCTGCTGCTCTCTCTGCTCCTCCAATGACCTACTAATGACTTCCTCACTCATAACCTCGTCACACACATGGCTCCAAGACTTTTTCAGAGCCACCCTACCTCTCTAGAACAGTTTTCCTCTTCATATTCAACTTCCTCCTACTTTCTGCACATTTAAAAGAGCACTCAAAACCCACCTTTTTATACTCACTTACCCGTCTTCTTCTGTCTCTTAAACCCTCACTACTTCCACCATTCCATATCTCCCCTCGTATTGTGTGATACTTCCCCCATCTCCTAGATTGTAAGCCCTTTGGGGCAGGGTCCTCTCCTCCTCTTGTGTCACTGTCTGTAGCTGTCTGTCATTTGCAACCCCTATTTATTTTACAGTGCTGCGTAATATGTTGGTGCTATATAAATCCTGTTAATAATAATATTAATAAAGTGGAACCCAGGGTAGTAATAAAGGATCCAGTTATGGCAGCCTGGTATTCATTAACACATCAATAATGTATTTAAATGCAATCAGTGTAAGTACCTGAATTTGGTTTGGCTTCTTTCCCTTGCAGTCCCTGAGAAAAGCCATAAAACCACACTAAAGGGAACTTTCCTATCCCCAGAATAAGTAGGGTTATCCATGCTTGTTTCACTGTTCTTGAAGTTCCTTTCTTAAAATACCTGACTGGGCTGTATATGAGAAGTTGTATAACCATCTGCCTTTATTACTTTCTGCTGAACATAAAGTTTTAAATATAGATTTCTTGCATTTTTTCTTGAATGTAATATCTTAAAACAAAGCTGTCCAACTCCAGTCCCCAATCACGACACAAACAGACCAGCATATTCATATAAATGAAGCTTGTTCTTAGTCTTTGTGAACCATTTTACTACATTTACTGCAGGCTGAAATAATACTGAAATTATGTGCAGATTCTGGTCCTCCAGGACTAGAGGTGGACAGCCCCATTTATGATAGAGATAAAGACGGGACAGGTATTTGGTGGAGGTAAAGAATTAAAGGGGATGGTAAAGTATTTTGAGGGAGAAAGTAGTGGCAAAAAAAAAAAAATGGGAGATGGGGTGGGAATTAATTCAAAATAAAATAGAATGGGTGGGGGCAGGAACAAGAATATGTAAAGCAGAGCTTAGACTAAAGCAGCGTACAACCCTTATATTATTTTCGCCTGAGACAAGCGTTCATGCTAGTCCCAGGTGAAATCCAGACATTTGTACAGCTGCCCCCAATGTCATTCATTGATTTCTCCTGGTGGATCAATGAACGTTTGAGAATAACCACTGAGCATTTCAATGGAGGATAGCACAGCTGGGTGCTGCACCCTTATCCTCCCCTCTCCATAGAATAGAACAGCACTGTGTGTACAGCACCCATTCGTCTGTCACTGGAACTATCACAAAAGATCATTTCCAGCGACAATTATCCTATGTGTGTACATAACGTACATGTACAGAGAGGGAGAAGCACAACACAAGCTGCCAATTGCTGGTGCTGCAAAGCAAGGAACATTCTAATAAGCTGAGAAAGAAGCAGAATGAGAGATGATGATAATTCAACTTAATGAGACACAAGCTCATTGCTGTGCCGTCATAGGAGTGAAAAGAAGACATAATTGTTAGTTAACAGCAGCAGAAAAAAATCATGTCTCCTATTTTGCCGGACAAGGCCGTGCAGAATGGCAAAGCTGTAGAAATCCAGAACTTGATGGACAGAAATGCAAATCATTGGCAGACAAAACAGCTTTCATATACAGTTTTCCAGGAGTTTAGTTTTAAAGGAACATGAGTGTTCTAGACATGCACTTACATTTCAGGGTAAAGCTTGTCATTTACTGCCCAGAGTCAAATTATATATATGATAATATATATATATGGTGCTATTAAAGCCATGGTAAAACACTGTGATATAGTCGAAGCACAGCAACATATAATCAATATCCATGTGCTTCAACACAGCCTGCACTGCCCATAATTCCAAGCATAAAGCCTTCAGTATTTTACAACAGCAATACACAATCATCCAGCCCCTGATCACAGCAGGGCCACACCATGGATCTTACCTGCACATAGTCCACGCTGTCTGCCAGGGCTCGGAAAGCGGTGTACATCACTTCTCTTTTTCCTCCCCATTTCTGCATGATACAGGTATAGGGAAACTTCTGTACCAGCTCTTGTACTCCTTTTTCACCTTCCTGCCCCCCTTCTTCTGTTACATGGTAGTTATTGTCCCAGACATAGCAGCAGGTACCCTCAGATCCCATTACCTCCCTGAAGATGTCCATCATGTATCTGTCATCTTCCGTATTTCCATCCACCACCATCACCACCCGCAGGTGAGGGTAGGAGAGCCGTCGTACTGACTGCAGGCACTTTCTAAGGTACTCCGGGTCCTCTTGATAGGCCGCAATGCATAGCGCCACTTTAGAATTTCCCTTCGGGAACTTCTTCCTTCCTTTACGCATCTTTCGGTGCTCCAGATAAGCGAAAAGGCTTTGGGTGAGCAGGTGCAGTCCCAAGATGGCCCCGTACAGTCCAAAGGAGAGGTGGTGCCGGTCGGTGTGTATGAACTGGTATCCAGTGACATAGGCAGCGAGGATGCCCCCCAGCACCAGCAGGGCAAAGAGGCTCGTGCCCAGGACCTTCAGAGCCGTCAGCAGCCGCCCTGGCATCTGCCCCAAGACAAAAACAGACAAAGATGAATTAGGCAGAGAGCAGCACCTACCCATAGACACTTCCATGTCACCACATGTATAGCTGACAGTGCCGCGTCTACCAGCTGTGTCAGCGGATCGCGTCCACACACGTGATAACTGTAGTAATTATACAGTTACTGGTAAGGTGTCCTCATTCCCCGGAATTTACTAAAACACTCTAAAATGCCATTAACATCTCCTAATCACTCCCCTTTGTTCTGTTTAATATATCATTGAAAGGGTTTCGTAATAGCTTTTTGATGGAAAAAAACCTGTTGATGTCACAAATATAAACCTGCCTGTGCCACATCCAGGGTTACCTCAAAAAGCCCATTGTGCACTCCTAGTTTTTAATTTGAAGTACAGGACAAAGAGTCCTGATTCTGTGAATGAGCAGACAGTGCAAGAGGTGGAGCAGCTGGGCAAAAGACAATGTGCAGGGCTGAAACAACTCCATATACAAAAATACTTTGCATGCATTGCTGGCTGGGTATTTTTCTGTACTTGCAGGGTCTTTAAAGAGAACCTGTGGATGTATTTCAGATGTAGTTTATGTTATTTTGGCCCGGCATACACTTTAAAGGAGAATCTCATCTTATATCATTTTCACACAATCCTAAAGAAAAGTTCTTTATTAGGTGAACATTTACCCCAAACCTTTTTTTTTCTAGTTTAGGATATGTATGGAGGAATATATGTATTTTTCTTTGCCCATAGTTAAACATTTATAAATTCCCATACAGCTTTTGTATGAATTCTTCAGTGTAAAGGCGTTTTTACACCAAGCTGTGATAGATTTGCTCCCTGGCAGATGACACAGGATTTCCCGAGGTTTGGTGTCTAGGTGACACCTGGTCCTTAACAGAGCATCCAACAGGGAGTGATGGGCCGGTAACCCAAGTAGCCACTTTGCTGCAAGGATGTCACCAGGCCCCGGCCCCTATGCTCTCCCTAGCAGTTGCATACTCTTACTTTCTCCTATGCTTGAAGTCATGTGTGCTAACATACATTCATGTTTTTGTGAAAAGCAGCTGAAGAGTTTGTAGTGGGCGAGGAGGTTGGTACAGAGGCAGAATGGTAATACAAGGTATATGGCAAGGAAGTTGATTAGGAAAATGCCCCGAAACACCCAAGCATTTGAAATCAACTAAAACATGCAAATATACAAATAAATTTACAAAATATTTATATATATAAATCAATATTTTCAATTGAGATGTTTCAAGCATTTTTGGGCATATGCATGGGTGTTTATAGGCATTTTACCACTTTCCTAATGCTACAGGATTCTTTTTCTTTACAGCCCATCAAAAAACACTCTGTGGCCATTTGGAATGAATGGCAATATCAAAAATGGGCGTTAAAGGCTGGGGAAACAGTTGTGTAGACTAAATGTTGGAAAAAGATAGGAGGCAACAGACCTGTCATGGATCAAGCAATCCCATATGGTCTCTGGTGGCTGGCATCTTGCCAGCTGTCGTTCACTTGCACCGCTGCGCTGGTTTTTAAAGCACCAGTGCCTGCATATTTGACATCTGAGAGCAGTATTACTGGTAATGCCCGTTGTTGCTCTCATTCATTCTCCTGCAAGGAGAATTTACTTGTAGCGCCTCCGCCAAGGTGGCGGTTTATTGACGTGAGGAAGCCGTAACTGCACCACAACCTTATGGCCAGTGTGATCACAGCCTAGCAATGATTGATAGAATGAAACTTGTCTCCTGGGGGATTCTGCACTTTCACTTTTTGCATTATCAAACAAAATTCGTCTAAAGCTTCAGGTAAATTAGAAATCCCCATAGAAAGTCTTTCTTGACACGGTAATAAATGGCTCTCCTGCCCATAAACATCACTGAGAAGAAAACACCAGTCACTCACTTGGCTCATAATTAGGGCTTTCAGAGTTGCATGAGAAAAAAAAGGCTGATATGAAGGTTGTATATAAACCCAGCTTCTCAGATGACGGAGCCGAGTACAACAATTGCCGCATGAAACCCTAACATTATCCATCAGGCCAGGGCCTGTCATCCTGCAGCCATCCCTTCAATTTTGTGTTATTATCAGGCGATTTAGGTCAAATTAACTTTTGGAAGTGTTCATTTTCAGAAAACGCTGATCTGAGACATAATCTACGGATCCTGTAATACCCAGTATTGTCAGAACAACAGTGAAGCCTCTGCCAAGAGGGACTCAAGGTTCTGAGAGTTTTGCGGGACTGTTTATAACCGAAAGTGCAAGAAACGTGACCAATGAGAAATGCGGAAATCACATTCCAATTTATTTGTCCGAAAAAAGTGGAAGTTTTGTTACACCAGCACTTCCTGGTACCCAAACACCCGGGGATGGATCCCTAGTTCCCCCTCGAGCTGGAAAATTTCAATGTAACAAGGGGAAATACCATCATGTTTTTTGCTCCACCCTTAATCTTCATCTACCCAATGGACCCTAAAACATCCTAACTGAGTCTATGGTTCACTTCCTACCCCTGCCTGAGTGGAAGGAAAATCAAAGCCCATGCAAAGAACCACTTTCAAAATGTTGAATTTTGAACCACAGTTGGATGGGATTCTAGAATATGGAACCCCAGATGGCATCTGTAAAATTCTTCTCCTGCAATGGGACGTCTTGTAGTAGGGAAGAGTTATAGACTCCATCATGTTTTATTGATTTATCTAAAAAATGACTTTGGCGTTCCAACCGGCATAATTATTTCAAATACTCCTTTACATAATGGTGCCTGTTTTGGCCAGGAAAGAACAATAATGCCACATGCACCCCAAAACCAAAGCTGCAGTTTTCTGGGACTTGGGTTTTGGTTTTCTTGGTGGACAGGGTACAGGGTGGTTTAATAAAATCCTGCTGGCTGTATATTTAGTGAAGTTCCCCCCCCCCCCCCCCATAGATATGCATGATAGGGTATATAGGATGCTTCCATGATACACAGCTGCTATAAAAGAAACCCATAAAGCTAAAGAACTGGTAGGGTGATGAACCTATTGGTAGGGGTAATGCCCTTGCCAGGATATGCCAGGATTCCTCATTAAATGAGCCTCTTTCATCTCTGAATGGGATGTACATATAATCAGAATATGAAGAAGTTATTTCATGTTTGAACTATCAATACCACAAATCACTAATACACCTTACAAAGTAAAGGTTACATAGTTAGCAAGGTTGAAAAAGACATAAGTCCATCAAGTTCAACCACTGGGGAAATAAACACATCCCAGATACAAAACCCTATGGACATAGTTGATCCAGAGGAAGGCAACAAAAAAAAAACCCTGGTACAATTTGCTCCAACAGGAAAAAAAATTCCTTCCTGATTCCATGAGGCAATCGGATGTTCCCTGGATCAACATTCTCTGTTTTTTTTACTTTAAAGCTTTAATACCCGGTTAAATTATGTGCTTCTAGAAAAGAATCCAGCGTTTTCTTATATCAATCTATAGAAATTGCTGAAATGGTCGTGTTACAACCTCCCCGGTGCTCTGCTCACTTCATTTACAGTAATTATTAATTGTCTTGGGCCCCAGGGAGGAAATCAGAAAGCCACCTGTATGTTGGACACAGCGATTGAACTTCCTGGGAACCAAAGAAACATCAAAGGAAGGAAGCGATGAGGAGGACGAGAAGGGCTTATAATGACAGGTTACATCTCACTGAATCTAAAGCTTTTCTTTTAACTCAGGATAAGGAACTACAAAGCTTAAATAAGCTGAACCTAATGCCCCAGATGTTCCAACCTGCAGCAAGATCCTACAGCAGGCTGAGGGTACAGCCCTACTGCAAATCCAGGCAAGTCAAATCACTGATAATACCATCCTGTGCAATCAGAAAGGCCATGCTGTATATAGATCTTTATTTATATGGAACTCGGTGCAGAGTAAATCCAGAGGGCACTTCACAGGGTCACCAGGGGTGGATGTCAAACACTGGTAACTTTCTCGGTGTCCTGTATCACCACCAAGGTGGGCTTAGATCCAACGGGTGGCTTTTATCGTTTTTAAATAATGGCTTTGTCACCATGGTATTTACAACTAGAAAAAGCAGCATGTAACATGGTAATATTTATTGCCCTGTCTTGGTAATAGGGAACTTCTCATTGGCTGGGGACAACATGGACCATGGACATCAGAAGCAAATTAAGACCTGGCCTTCAAAATAAAGAGATCAACTTTTCCCAATGGTCAACTAAAAATTTACAGGTTCTATGGAGAAGAAGGTGAAGTGCATCTGAATGACCCAAGAAGTGTCTCAAGGTGATGCCAACACCACCCATCAATAGAAGTCCTTCAAGTCCCTTTTCCTTGGCAGTGATGAAGACCGGTCTTTGGTCCCAGTACAGTCCATGAATCCAGATGTTACCCCATATAATAGATATCATTGGACTGGTATACCTGATGGAGATCAGCAGTTGCCTTCCATAGGTGAGGGGAATGACCCCTAAATGGCAGCTAGGAATCTCTTTTGTTCCAGGATGGGGACATGTGAACAGCTTTTTGAAGTATCACAGGAAAACTGTAATTGGCTTCTTTGTGTCAGCCAGCAAAGCCAGTGAATGGTAATGATATGAGGATGGTAACGCCTTCCCTATGGCACAGAACAAAGGGAATTCTCACAGTGAAAGTAGAAGACTTTTACTTTCTTTTTTAATAAATTGATGCCAGGTTGCTCCAATGCCAACACCCCCCTTCTCCCATTCACTATACTGGACCAGAGTTTTCCTGCAGTACAGATTCATTGCATTTTAATTGCATCTCCTTTGCTGAGAAAGTCTCTGGCAGTGCTGCAGTGCAGGTGACACGATATAACCCTTCCTCAGAGACCCAAAGCTGACCCAAATGTCTACCGGTCAGATACTAGATATCAGCCCACCTCTTTATGCTGTCATGTATTTCACTCTGGGCGCATTGAAAGAAGACATAATACACAACCCTGATACATATACCTTTCATTTAACTGTCAGTATTCATCAGCTGGAAGATGAAGAAGCAGAGTCATGTGACCTAATGTGCAAATAGTTCTAATACAGAAGTTTCACCATGCAAGTTTTTTCTTTGGAAATTTTATGTCTGTTGGTAGTGATAAGTTGCACCTGTTTGCCACAGATAAAGGTTCTGTCTATGTATTACAGTTATCATAGGAGTGATAATTATTCGGAAGCCCCTCAGTCCAATCTGCAAGCGAAAGGCAATTTAAGATCACCTGTCATGAGTACATATGGAGGCTGTCTTTGTTGCCTGGCTGCCATGCTGATTCTTTGAAGTTCATGCATTAGTCGCTGACCCTGAATAATTATGCAAATAATGACTTTTCTGACTTCTGTGATTTGCATATTGGTCCTAGGTCTGTGGCTCAGAAAATATTAATAGCCAGGCAGCTAGCATTTCACTACAATTTTATTAAAAAAAAAAAGAATAATAAAATACAATTAGGTGCCCGCTGTAACTTTTCATTGGCTGCTGACAAAAATGTAGGTAGCCTCACCAATGGGAACTGCTGACCACATGTCATATCCCTTTAAAAATGGCTGCAACTTCAAACCCCCTCCAAAGTTTCAAAACTTTTTGTTCTGTTTTAAGGAGGTGCTCTGCAAAGCTATCCCACCTTTGCGGGACTACAAACATCAGCAGCACAGCTGTCATCCCATCATATTGTCACTTACCTCCCTATAGGGGGTTGTCAAGAAGAATAACTGCAATAGAAGAGGGGGAGGGGACACAAGGAATCCTTTGACAATGACAGGAGGGGGACACTAATGATTTACAATGTAACTGCAGAATGATATAGATACATTATAATAGCAGCCACCTATACTGTTGTGCAGTATGAAGGGGGGTCAGTATAAGAGCAGCCTGGGAAAAGATCAGAGGATTGTTCAGAGCTTCATGCAGAACAGCTTGCAGAATTGCTGGACTTACCGTGTCAGTTCAATGCACCATCAGATCACTTGCAGCATCTTCCCCAGGGTCATTTCTCCTTACAGTGCCCGGGCAGAGCTGGCATTCCATTCACTCAGCATTGCATCCCCCTTCCTGCAGCATCAGTGCTCAGCACACTGCACTCCCCTGGCTGCACTCACCTCTCCCTGCTCCACTCCCCCCTCCATCAGCAGGTTGCTTTAACTTCTCCCCTCCCACCCCATTCACCAGCCCACCACCTACACAGCAGCCTGAGACCTCCTTCTCTGGGTCCCCCCTCTTCTCTTGTCACCCCCACCTATGACATCTTCTCTCCTGCCCTGGCAGAAGCTCCCCATGTGCCCAGACTGGTCCATACACACCTCACCATGTGCTGCCTGCAGGGAGGGAGAGGCATGATGTGCCACAGTGCTACTCTGAATAATAGTTTCTCTGAGTTGTCCCCTCTTCTCCTGCCACCCTAACCTATGGCACCTCCTTTAATGACAAGGAACTTCTCATATGCCCAGACAGCACCTCACACACCCCATTGTGTGCTGCATGCAGGGTTTTACAAGACATGGAGGGTAAGATATACACAGTCCTGCTGCTGATATAATGAGCAGTTTCTCTGGGTCCCCCACTCTTCCTCTGCCACCCTAACCTATGGCACCCACTGACAGTGAGCCCCTCATGTGCCCTGACTGCTCTATGCACACCTTATTGTGTTCTGCCTGCAGGGATGAATGGCATGGGGTACCTGCACACAGTCCTGCTGCTGATATAACTAATGATTTGTTCCTCTGGTTGCCCCCTACTCCTGCCATGACAGCCCCCAATGTTTCCTGACTGGTCCATATGTGCTGCCTGCAGGGATGAATGGCATGGGGTACGTGCACACAGTCCTGCTGCTGATATAACTAATGATTTGTTCTTTTGCTTGCCTTTGGCTCCTGCCACTCTCCTATGGCACCTCCTGCCACCCCCCAGGTTTCCTGGCTGCTCCATATACACCTCACCATGTGCTGCCTGCAAGAGAGGGAAGGACATGGGGTACTAGTACACAATAGTGCTGCTCATATAATGTGCTGCTGGTAGAGACCTCCATCTCTGCCCCCCCCCCCTCGGCTCCTGTACCCTTCTTCTATGGCACCTCCTGCCATCACAGCCCCCCCATGTTTTTTACCCTGCTCCATTTACACCTCACCATGTGCTGCCTGCAAGCTTTTACTAGGCATGACACCCTGGCACACACACAGCCCTGCTGCTGTTGACATTCCAGGGCAGGAAAAAGTGGCATAAAGTATATATTTAGAGGCAAGGACAGCTGGCAATGGAAGGAGTTGGGGGTCTGCCTGCATTCTGGAATTATTATGGAACAACTGCTGGCCATGACGAGGGATCAAGGTTAGGAGATATTTTTGGGTTCAGCTCTAAAAAGCAGGAGCTAAAACTTTGGGTTACAAATACCTATTGTGCAAATCAATGCATTTATAAAGCCATGTGTATTCAGTTTTGGGTAGGGGAGGGAATGACCAAAACACCTGCTGGGTTCATTGGTGCTGTTTTTGGATAAACATTTCACTTCCTGCCCCAAAGACACAATAGGAAGTCAGGGGAAATTCTCTTAGTTGTCACAAGGACAAGTGTTTCCATTGGAAGATTTCTCCCCCTTTGTTTCAGCACCAAATGTTATATTTTGGATTTCCCATTACTTTCTGTACAGATGACAGAAAGGGTGAATATAGGGTGAATCTCCCCAATGGGGACACATGCAGCACTGACAATACTGATAGGGGTGTGAATGGGGCAAGAACGACTGATGCCCCATAAGTGGTGGGTAAGCCAGGTTCGACCTCAGTATACTCTGACTGATGTATTGCCATCCGCCCTTCCCTATGCAAAGCAAGATTGCCGTTTTGTAAAAGAACCGCACCCTCCCATATCCATGTACTATGGGGACACCACCTCTTTGCCTGGGGACACAGTGAGGAAACTGATCCACAAATTATTATCTTTAACCCTTCCTGCTGTGAAACATTCGCCAAGGTTGTGGCAATGTGCCCACCAGGGTATGGTATCTTTATCAGAGGTCCAAGCAATTAAGACTTCAATCATTTAAACACTGGCCCAACAGATGACCAAGCAACCTCTAGGGGGCACTATGACTCCCATGGAACATTAAGACATCTATGGGGTCTATGAACGCTATATATGGTGGTCAGATATTATATGCAGAGTGGGGGTGATGCTGACAGCTCCCAGAATCAAGGGAAAACATATTGAATAGACAAGGCCCTTTATTTATGAGTGGCTGGCAAACTGGGCAATTACCCAGGACCCTCACCTTTTCCAGGGTCCCGTTTGAGAGAATGGCAGGAGGTTTTGAGGATAATAAACCTCTAATATAAGCAGGTTTATTCTTTGCTCTCCTACAGAGCTGTGCACCATGTGTGTGGAATATTGTGCCCCCCCCTCCACTGGACACCATGGTTTCTCCCATGTCTTGCATAGACTAAGGGTCAGCGGGAGAAACCACAGCATGCAGCAGGGGGAGACCTATTCAATACAAAGCTGGGCATGGGAATGATGTTTTTGCAAACCTGCTTCCTTTACATTTCCTCTCTTGAAAGCTTCAAAAACCAAATGCAAATCCCACCTAATGCAAACCAAAGCCCATCAATTCCGACCTCTAGGCTGACGTTGACATTGCATGTGAGTTTGTTGGTGGGTAATGGTCACCTGATTACCTCTTGAGGATGGATCAAGCTATTGAGCTGACCAGTTTCCTTCCATTTCCTTGAGATTTATTGATTGTACACACATTACATCAGCACCGTGTGTAACCTTATATATTATTCACATGGTCCCTAACCAGGGTCTTGTAACCTCCAATAAAAGTGAAATGATGGTGGGGGGGGGGGGGGGGGGGGGGGGGGGGGGAGTAGGTGTGTAATATTGTCCTTCCTATAAAAGTATATCTTCCATTGGGCTGTGCAAAATAACATGAAAATGTAGAACCAGCCTTATGTTATGTAAGCTGCAGGGAGTCTTGGGACTCTTCACAGCAGCTTCCTGTTTCAGATCTATTGCCAGATTTGCAGTAAGTGTAATGATTAAGACAAGGAAAAAGGAATAATTAGGTTGGTGATGACAAGCTCTGTATTTCTCTAATGACAGATTTCCTTTAATGAAATCCATCCTGCAGCTCAGTTCAGACTGGAAGCCAATTTTAGAATGAGGGTCCCGCACCTGCTTATAAGGGGGGATGGAGTTGTGGCCTCCATCATAATGTCATTAGCAAAGATCAGCTCTTCAATTTAAAGGCAGATTTAAAAGATCCAGCTTCCTGTGATCCCTGTGTAATAGAACTCTAGATGAGTCTGTGCCAATCGAGGCTTTATTGATTTTGTACACTGCTGTCAGTCTAACAGTGTGAACAAACTTACAGGAGGAGAAAGCCCAGGATGACTTATTTATTGTAATACTGCTCCTATATGATTGGATCAGAAAGAATAGGAGGGCCCTTAACCAAGCTGTGCCACTGGAGTGGAGGGAATGAAGGATCACAATCTGGCTGTGCTGTCTAGCAGGGTTGTCTGAATTACATGTCTGGCTGAGCAGAATTATACAGAAATCTTTCACACGTTCAGTTCAGCTGTGTATGTAGTCATTCGCATTAAGGAAGTTCTCCGGCTTTCAAGCCAGAGATTATCCCTGCAGTATTTCTTTCTACCACTAGATGTCCTCAGTATAAGGGACTTGGATCTGAAAGAGGGACAGTCACTCAAAATCAGGGGCAGTTGGGAGGTAATAGGAGGAACAATCCCTCCATTTCAGGGACACTAGGGATGTTTAAAGAGGGACAGTCCCAATTCAGTGACAGTTGGGAGGTATGTAGAAGGAACAGTCCCTCAAATTCACAGACCGTGTGGAGGTATGAAAAAGAACAGTCCCTCCAAATCAGGAACAGTTGGGAGGTATAAAGAGGAACAGACCTTCCAATTCAAGGGTAGAATAATGGTATGAAAATGGACAGTCCATCCAAATCAGCGACAATTGGGAGGTATGGAGGGGGACAGTGCCTGCAAATCAGGGACAATGGGAGGTTTGATGAGTGAAAGTCCCTCCAATTCAGGGATGGTTGGGAGGTTTCCAAATGGACAGTCCATCCAATTTAAGGATAATTTGGTGGTATGAATAGAGACAGCCCCTTCAGATCAGGGACAAGATATGAACAGGACAGTCCGTCCAAATCAGAGACGGTTGGGAGGTATAAAGGGGGTCGATCTCTCCAATTCAGGGACAGTGTGGAAGTATGGAGACAGTCCCTCCAAATCAGCGACAGTTGGGAGGTATGAAGAGGGACAGTTCTTCCAATTCAGGGACAGTTGTGTGGCATGAAGAGGAAGGGACCCCCTTATTTCAGGAACAATTGGGAGGTATGGAGGGGGACAGTGCCTGCAAATCAGAGACTCAGGTTTGGGGGTATGAAGAGGGACAGTCCCTTCAGATCAGGGACGATGGGAGGTTTGACCAGGAACAGTCCCTTTCTTTTCATCGACAGTTGGGTGGTGTGAAGTCCCAGTCCCTCCAATTCAGGGACAGTTGGGATGTATGAGGAGGGTCAGACCCTCCAATTCATGGACAATGGAAGGTATGCTGACACCGGCACATCTTCCATGGCATCACCATTTGGCTGCTGTCCCATTGCACAGAACATGGATCATGTGATATGTGGTTTGATTTGGGGATTTCAGCCCTTCCTCATATGTGAACCCTGCTGCTCCACCTGAGCCAAGGTGTTCTGGGAAGAGGTAGGTAGTTTAAAGGGAAGTGTTTTCTTATGAGGGACTTTCACCAGTCTGGAGAACAGCTCCAGTATATGCTTGGTGTAGAAATCCCCTGTCCTTCCTCCCCTGGCAGTGCCCAAACATGATCCAATATCACCCACAACTAACTGGCTGAATGCCAGACAGGGCTGGGCCCCTTCCCACTCACTGTGACATCATCATAGAAGAGAACCAACTTCAAAAAATGCTCAGAATAATTAAATATCTGGAATGCCCATTTTCAGTGTATTTCAATTCCATATAATATTTTCTCTTCACTTGCCACATGACTTTATAAATAAGGCTGCTCCAATTCCTTAGCACCCCCCATTCTTGCATATCATATCCCCCTCCTTTTCTGAGAGTGTCTAATTACTGTCTGTGCTGACCCAACCACTTCACCCTTACAGCCAGGGAAGGAGTGATGAGTAATACTATCCCAGATTGGCAGTGCCCATCACCAGTCTCAGGGCAACTACATAAGTGAGGCTTTTACTTGTTAATAATACTTCAACACTCACCTTCAATCCGGCAATGTGCCTAGCAGTACCTCTTCTTGGCCACCAGATGTCCACGGTCTTGCATGTTGAATGATGTCCAGTGTCAGTCAACCCAAAAACTAAGAATTTCAGGAGGTCACAGCCCTGTCCATGACTTTGTAGTCACTGCCAAGCCCTTCATCCACAGTGTAGTGGTGCAGGGGGGGGGGATTTGCATCAATGAGGACCTCCCAGCCATGGAGACGAGGTGAAGAAGAAGGTGAAGAAGGGGTGTAGCAAGAACTCCTGGGCAAAATTTTGGATGCCTTTTCCCAGGTGTCCATCCCACAACTTATTATAATTAACAAACCTGCATTGGACATATTTGCATATCAAGGGTCACAGAATACAGTCACTAAATTTGTTTCTGCCTTTCTGCCCTTTCATGAACCAGCACCCCCACTCCACATCTGCTGCCCTCCTCCTCTCAGATACTGCCGGCCATGTATTCCTAATGCCAACAAGCACCCCCTCCTCCACCACAACTATGCCACAGCTATAGAGGGCAAACAGCTCGCCATATACCCCAGCAGCCTGCAAGTATACTGAAAATAAAACGCAATATTTATAAATGCTATATAAATGTTTATAATTGTTGGGCCCCTATAGCCTTTATAGGACTATGGGCTCTATAGCTTGGTATCCCCATGCCACTAACCTACGGCATCATGTGACTACCATGAAGACTTCATACTGCACAACATACAGCCAGTGCAAGCCACTACTCTAGGGGCAGAGGGGCTTTTATCATGGGTATTACCAACCGTTCATACATCAGCCACATGGGGAGGGCATGGTTTTTATTGAGCCTGCAAAGCAGAAACTAGAGCCCTTGGTTATAATCATTATGGCTCCCCCCAGACATATATATCAGCACATTATACTGCACATAGAATGATGGTTTTAGAAGCAGTAACAATTATTGCAGACATACATGCAGAAAAAAACCCAGCGCAAGTACAATGTGTTTAAATTGCTTGTCTATGTCCCTGCCAACATCTGTAACCCAATACTGAGATGAGTGCATATATTCACATTACATACAGAGATCAACTGTTTGTCCCTGGCGATGTCTTGGCAGCTCTGCCTGAGACGTGGCATGTAATGCCCACAGCCTGGCTTATAGCGTACGTTGTACAAATCTCCTCCAAGCCAAGCACAGGCTCCCGAGCACACGGCTTTCCACTTGGAGTTTTGCAGAGGGCACCGGCCCAGGAGCATTTCAGGCCAGCACAAAGCTCTTCAGTGCACAAAGGCAAGCGGGGCACAGCCAAACAAAAAAGACAACTTTTCCAGGAGCCCCATGGTAACCGGCTAACAAAAGCCACAAATCTGGGGGTTTAACACCAGACATGGCCTGCATGCAGAACCTAGGGAGCTGGCACAGCCAATAATAGTGCGGTCGTGTGACCGATAGACTGTATAACCCCACAAGACTTAATCCAAAACTTTTTTAATGCTTTCTTCAAATGGCGATTCATTTTTGTTGCTTGCTGCTCTGTGGGGTGGCAGTGTAATAACATCACCGAATGGGTGGTATTTTAAGTATCCTCATTGGAAGATTTTACTTTTCAGCCCCAGAAACAATGGTCAGCGGGACAATAAGAGAGGGGCGAATGTCCCCATCGGGGACACAATCAGCAAAAAAAGCCTGAGGGTACTGTTAACCCTTCTCCACACTTTCCAAAAACGTGCCATGTTTGGTCATTGTGATCAGACCCCATGTATGATCATCGTCACATGGGGGAGGTCACAAGCTTGCCGCTAGTTCCCCACCATTAGACCAATGAAACAAGCACCACAATGCAATAAGGAGGGGGAAGGTATTTTCTAATGGGAGGCAGTGCTATCAGGGGACTCTGTTACCATATTTTAGACTTCTAAATTATTTTTATTTTGAAAAATGAATATAATGATAATGTTCAATATGCTCCCCAGAAATTCTTTTAAGTTGGGTGGGAGCCCCTGTATTGTGACCCAGCTTTTCAGTAAGCACCCAGAAAACCCCCGGGTGGTATACAGGAAAGTGCTGGGTGGTGCGCTTGGCTTAAAGGAGCTAGGGAGAACACTGATGTAGTTGTCAATGAAGCAATGTTGGTTTAGCCAATCGTTTTTTGCGTAATAACTTTTGGTTGGCAAATTGGAGGCATGGCAGGGGTGTATCATTTACCTACATGATTTCACCAAAAAGTCCCCCTCTTTTTTATCTCCAAACATAGTGATTCCATCTCACCATTCAACCTTCCATAAAGCTCCATCAAGGAGTCAGAAAAGGACCATAGAGGTGTACATACAATACATACATACATACAATGGACCCCACCATTCCACCTCCAATGCCCATATGTATCTATATAGTTGCCCAGCAGATGCCATACACATCTTTTCTTGAATACTACTATAATATCACTATTATTTCTCCATTCAAATTCAACTATTTTGTTCCTATTTTTACAAATGAAATAGAGTTCTATAGATCACCTTAAAAAAAAAAGTGACTTGAGTACAGACAAGAATGTTGAACTCGTACCACAGCCTAGGCAAGGGAAAGGATTGTTCTAGCCCAGCTTTCCTTAACCAATTTACCTCTGAAGAACCCTTGAAATAATTTTCAGGTCTTGGGGAACCCTTAACAAAACCAATTTATTGGGGGTCAATAAGAACCCTCCCTCCTAGAAGACCACCCTCATAGACAACTAACAACATCATTGAGTCATACAGCTGGTTCTACCAAGTGGTGGTGGCTCAAGAATTATGCCAACATCATCAAATCAGAGATCAATTGGCCACAGTTTGAGGAACCCCTAGCAACCTCTGGAGGAACCTTGGTTGAGAATGCCTGGTTTTGCATCAGCCCAATATACTATATGGCGGGGCATGTGCGGGACATTAGAGGATGCATCGTTCATGCTACTGTATGTTGTCTCAATCATTAGGATCATTCTGAACTGTCCATGCACATTACAATTCCTCCTCTGATCTTATTCAATTGCTTTAATTTGCAGCCTCTATAGCCCATATTCAGTAAATTGTACATTGCATCTGTACCATTGGTCAGCATTTGATACAACTTGATACAACTTGCCAGCAATCATTAAATACTGAGATATCGTTTGTTTGGAAGTGATCTTCTTTTCTATTTATTTGCATCGAATGGCAAAGAAACCCCATAACCTTTGTAAGGAGTACTCACCGCCCCTCGGGCCATTAAATATCACAATGATCTCCATCGGCACGGCCCCATGGCAGAGCTTTCCATCTACGGAAGGCCCCCATTAATCCGCAATATAAAGGGGGAAATGTCTTTTTTCATGTCTTACCTTTCACATGGAGCGGCCTGTCTTACGGCTCCCTCCCTCCTACTTTCCTACCGGGATATAAATAAAATTCAGGGTTTTTTTTTCCTTAAACACAAAAATCTCCTTGTTTAGGGCTTGAAACTGGATCCAGGAGAGGAGAGAGGAACAGGCGACTCATTCTCTCATCCTCCTCAACCTGGAGAGGAGGAAAAAAAAAATCATCCATAGAGACCATCAATGCACATACACCTACAAGGGGCGAGTGCAGGGACCCTCATTATCATGTGCCTGGAGGGGGGTGTTGTCATTAGCAACCAATTACTTTTTGTTTTATTCTTCCACACTAATAGGGGGTTAAGGGCAGAATTTAAATGGTGGTTACGTACAAACCGTTCTACCCTGTGGGATAAATTTGGCACAGGATAAACCATGGGGTACATGGGACCTTTTTACATAACTGAATTAAATCCTTGAAATCTTTTTGGATAAAGTAGATGATCAGATCTCCATCATTGTGTTTATTGCTGTCTATGGGGAATATATTGGAAGGCAAACTATAGGATTCTGGCAATAAATATATGTATATGTATATATATATATATATATATATAGAGAGAGAGAGAGAGAGAGAGAGAGAGAGAGAAAGAGTCCATATATATGGGACTGAACATTGCATAATGATGTGAGTGCCAATTAGTGCCCTCACCATCTAATTCTTATTATTAAATGGGCTCAGCCAGATCAATAAATTTCTGGTCTGGAGTTGACTAATAGGAATATAAACTACCAATGTATTGCAATAAAGCAAAACCGCATGCATGCAAATAATTACCCATATGAATTATACGAAGGGTGCTGGTTTACCTGCTAATAGATTGGTATTTGTCCAGTCCTTCGTTATATGCTGCTCCATCTGGAAAGGCAGGGGAACCCCTATTTGTCCTCGCTCAGCAGGCACAACTATATTGCACCTCATCTGGTCTGAGCTGTATACCAGGTCATGTATATCATGGTTCTCATTTATTATTTATCTTTTCATTATTAGAATGATATGTATATTCTGTACAGTGTGCATGTTGGTGGTATAAAACTAAAAAAAATATATAATCTGCTACAAGAAATATGATTTTTTTTTTTTTGCAGCTCATGATACAAGTCACAGGAAGACAGGAAGGCTAATTGCCATCCAGCGGTTGACAAGTGGACAGTAAAGAGTGTACAGCATAGCTTTATCATAGGAGGCTATATATCATTCCACTTATGCACCAACACCACCATACTTCTCAACGTGGGGGTTCAAAGTGACAGCTGGGCATCCAGCATTCCTAAAAGGAGGGGTCAGCATACCAGTCCCAGTATTCTTTTTAATAATCGAGAGGTGTATAGCACTAAATCCAGATAATGAATTGGTATCAAATCAATATCTTGTCATGTGGAAGCCGACTAGTGTATGGTCGGGAGACTAATGATCAGTTGTGTTGGATTAGATTGTATATAGTGGGGAATAAAGCAGTGTGATGGGTGGTGTTGGGAACTCCTGTGTTACAAAAAGTGTACAAACCAGAAACAGGTGTTCCTAGAACTCCATGCAAGCAGAGGATCACCCAGCATAATTTTCTGGTGTATTAAAAACTGAGAGAGTGGTATATGCATTCCTTGTATATCCCCATAGAAAAAATTCAGACTGATATAAAATATAATTTACTCCATTTGACTAAGTTCAGATTGGTGCGCTTGTCAATGGGACTGTGGTTACTCCTCACTGTCCAATTATTCCTGAACTATCCCAAAGCCCTCCGTATCAAAAAACAAATTGGCAATGTGGAAATCCCTTTTTGTGCAGGAGTTTGGTTGCCGGGCACTTTTTGTATTCAGGACTTCCATAAACTTTCAACCTGTTCAGTAAATACTGATGAACATTCCCAGACACTTAACAGATATAGAGTGGTAAGCCACACGGTCATCAAACATCCGCCTGAGCTCAGCTTTATCTATCGGCATTATTTAACCGTAAGACCTGTGTAGGTGCATGATGCAAGAAACTAATATTGTGAGGATATACATGTTACTAATATTGTACAGTAATACCTTAACTATGTGCTGCACATATAACAATTAACATTGAAATGATATAAAAACAAATCTACATTAAATCCACTGGGGTTAAGTGTGTCTGGAGCAGCCATTCTCAACCAGGGTTCCTCAAACTGCTGACCTCCATTTAATAATTCCTGCATAGTTCTGGGGCTGACATCACCTGGTAGAGGCAGCTTCATGATGGTTTATGGTGTCTATAAAGGAGGTATTCTAGCCACCAATGTAAGGGAACATTCTTTTCGAGAGATGTTCCCCAAAAATGGAAATTATTGCAAGGGTTCCTCAGGGGTTAGAAAGGTCGAACAAGGCTGCTATAGAGAATATACCCAAAGTGATATATTATTACATTGGAACCCCTCCAATTTTTATTAATGCCACAAAGTGTTATGATATGAACCCTTGAAATAACTTTCAGGTCTTAGGGAACCCCTGCTATATTTAGTATATCCACTGCTCACAGTACAATAGTATGAAGACCGGTGGGAAGAATTCTTCTTACATTGCTGGCCATTGAGGGAAGAATGTCACCCTTACAAATAGCCAAAAAGATCATTGGTGTAACTTGTCCTGAGCAACAGAAACTGCTCATTGCTCGAGGAAACCCAGCAACCTCGAGAGTAACCCCAGGTGAAGAAACACTCTAGCGTTACCTCCCAAGTATGCCCATAGCAATAAAAACCACTGTTTCACATTTTGTAATTGCCACATTTTGTTTTTGTACACATTGCTATTACCTGTGCTGCCTACGATTTGTCATTGATTGTATCATTTCCAGAGAAACCATCGCAAGGAATTGACCTTTTCTAGATGGGTCAATGTTTTACCTGCTTGTTGCCAGGACAAGTTTCTTTATGAATGAAATAATATCAGGAGTTCTAAAACAGAAAAAGAAAACCAGAAAACGTTTAATTCAGTTTTATGTAAAATGTGTTTAATTTTCATGTATAAAACTATATATTTCATTTTACATTTACACAGTATATTCATCCACATAATGGATTGGTTCTCTGATTGTAACAATACTGGTAACATGATCTGAATCCAGATGACAGTTTTTGTTTTTTTCAGAGGTTGTGTCTAGAAAAGGGTTCAAGTTTTCCGATACCTATTTTGATGGTGTAGTTAGAGTGGAACTGAACTTAAAAATAAATCAATTGCAAACAGGAAGTTTTTTATTGCAGATGAGATATTACCTACCCGATCCTATTCCTCTGGTAAATGGAAACTTAGTGCACACGGTGCCAGAATTAATTCATTCTCATCTACAGAAGTTTCATCATCCCAGCCAGAAAATCTGAACCTGGAAGAAGATCAGGTGAAAATATTGTCACCGCCATGGGGGAGTCATCAAATTTAGGTCTTCACTTATTATCCTCCATTGCTCAGAATGGCCAGTAGCTGACTGCAAGTTGATGTGTGTGGTCCACATGCACACAAAACAGTTGCATCCTCAATATTGTAATATGTCAATGTGTAACATGTGGTGACCGAGTTCACAATATCAGATTGCAATAACGCCACGTGTTGCGTTGCCATTCATTTTAAACACCAACCACTACGGCAAAATGCTTGTGTTCCACGGTGCTGCACAATTGCTTGCTCCAGGTCAGCGACTCAGAACGTACTGAAGCCAGAGCTAGGCGACGAGCACTTTTAGAATGGGATGCTCTATATATCTCAGTTTTTAATCATCTATAAATGAAGCACATCATTCCTTGGTTCATGTCTTGGAGGAGTTTCCCTACTTTTCTTCTGTCATGTTCATGTTGCCAGACAAACAGGTCGCTGCACGTAAAATTGTGAAAGAGCTTTTGACATTTTGCAATGTGAAATAAATAGTAAATTGTGATTGTTGACCCTGCTTTTACACCTTCTGCATTGATAATACATTGAATCATTGATGGATGTAACTTGTTATTTTAGAGCTGCATATCTTATTTTTCGAAAGTATCCCGGCCAGGTCTTCTCCATCCTGTGCACGCACACTGTGGCCCTGTACAGAACGGCTTCCTGTAAGAAAATACTGAGGACCGCAGGATGGAGAGAACATGGCTGGGATGCTTTCATAAGAATGGCTGCATGGCTCTGAGCAGAAGCGTGAAAATGATGGTTAAAAAAGGGACAGAAAAAACCACTGACCTAGGCGGGCTGCACTAAGTGAGTAGGGACAACCCTTACAGGAAAACTTGGAACAAAGGTTGTCCCTTTAATTTTTACTTTACATGTAGAGACCAATTGCAACATGTGAATGGCAGGAGACGAGCAGAGAAACTCCACCACGGTTTGAACCAAGAAATGAACTTCCTTTATAGACCTTTAAAAATTGCTAGGTGGCTGACTATCCATGACTTCTATGAGGTCAGGGTGAAGTGAGAACACTTACAGTACATGTTAAGTTATCTGGTTTGGAAAGAGATGTGTTAGAATACCTGTCAAGTTTTTTTTGCTTTCTGGGTCAAAATGAGAAATATTCAAAATTTTGAGTGGTCCCCAAACCAGGCAGAGGGGGAAAAAAGTCCAAAAAGGTTCATTTGTTCTGGAGACAACAGTCTAGAAGGGCATTTTTCTCACGTTTAAGTGTTTTCCTCCAATTTCCTGTTGTGTCTTGGGAGTAGGAAGTGAAGGGCAATTTCTCCAAAAATATACAATGCAAAAACAACCCCAGTTTTTCACCTTTCCCAGCTCTATATAAAACATTTTGCTTTAAGATATAACTATATCTACAGATCGCTACCATGACATGGCAGCCAGGAAGCAGTGGGTTTGGAAGACAAGGTCAGCAGTGAAAATCCTACAACCTAAGCTGAGTTTAGAAGCCATTTCCGGAAGATTTTTATGTCTGCTATGGCAACACCACAATCTTTTTCTCCAACTTCTGCGGTGGGAAAAGAAAAGCTCTCATGATGGAGTCCAATTCCTCCAGGCCTAGCTGGGCATGAAGAACAGACACAGAATCCGTTTCACACCGAACAACAAACTTGAGCAGGCGGTACAGATCCAGGAGGACATCTCGTAACACCTGAAACAACAGACAAGAGAAAACCAGTGAGGTGCTTCTGCTGGAAATACTTATACTTATGACAGTGATGGTTTTGTAATCTAGACTCTCAATAGGACACCTGCCAAAGGAAAACATGACAGACTCCATAGAAATTCACAAAGGGGAGGCCAGCTAAATGTTTGGCTATCCCTGGCTATGACCCCTTTGGCTTTGATACTTTGAGTAACTGATTTGGAACAGGTATTAAGTTAATGAATCCTGGCTTTGGATTTTATAATCTGCATCCAAGTCAGTGACTTATAAAGTATCAGAGCCAGAGAGTCACCATCACAGCCAGGTAACGATCGAGTTCAGAATGATGTCTGCAATGGCAGTGTTTGCATTTCTATTGTAACAGATTTTTAATAAAGCTTTAAAGCTAGAAATGATATATATATTAAATATTAGAAAATTATTTAAGGACAGACTCATATTTTTGCACTGGGGTAACATGCACACTGTACACGATGTTGCACTGCGGTGGCGTTCATCTGGATTAGAATTACAATATATGATAACACATAGATGTATGCTATTGTGAGCTGCATTTATAAAAGCAATGCATGTATCCTTATGGTATATTTACCACCGCCCCATGTTCTGGCTGAAGGAGACCCCCAAGGGCATTTTTAGGAGCAAGACTGCACCATTGCACAGAGAGGTTTGCTGAATTGAGAGCAGAGGTGAATATCGGACTGGGTGGGCTGCATCTAGCACAAAGGCATTCATTAAAAGGATAACACATACTAGAGAGACCCTGTCACTAACTTTAAAACTTACAGTACTTACATGGTTTTCCCTTTCAGTAAATACTTTATTTTCTTGCAATGTGCACGTTAGAAAATTTTTAGCGCAGCTCCTCCTTTGCACATTATAGACTTCTCCTCTAGGAGTGTTTAATTAAGGTTTGTGCTGTCCCAGCTACCCTGCCCCTCCCTACATGACCTTTGGAGGAGGGGCTAATGGGAATACTAGCATATGATCGACAGCGCCAAGTCTCCTGGCATCACATACAAGATGGCAGCACCCAGCAGCAGTCTCAGGGCATTTGGATATCTGCACATGGGAGGCATTTATAGGTAAAATCATGCATACGATATTGTAAAGGCACAATTAATCCTACAGGAAAACTTTTTTGTTGAAATGAATACAGGGTCTGTTTAACAATAGTTTTGGAAGCTGTAATACTCCTTCAAACCACATTAGGATGTGAAAGTATCTGATTTTCTTCCTCTCTGGCTAAGAATAGCAGTTCCTAGTTTTCAGGTTTCCTTTGTATAACTCTCAGCTCCATTCTTCATTGTCTCTCACACCTGATGACATCCTTCACACTTATTTCTTGTAAAAATTTACTCTTCTTCTCCAATAATGACATTTCCTAGACTACCCGTCAGAACTAATGTGTTGGTAAGGAAACAACAGGAGGGCGAAGCTTCAATTTCTGACTATGACAAATGATAAAGAAAATAATATATTGTAGAGTGATGACAAAATCTAGTAACACAAACACACCAACTACAGCAATCACCTGAGGGTTTGAAGTGTAAATTATCTTAGCTTAGGGACAGTTTTAATTAGTGCATGGATTTCTATGCAGAAACGTGATTTAATGCAACATCCAAGACATGATGGTGTACTAGGTTTCATTCATTCATTCTTAATGGCAGCTTATGAATGCCTTTCCTACTGCACTGCAGCACAATATGAGACAGCACACTGCCACACATTTGTGCTTGCACAATTTTTGGTGCATTGGGATTTTTGGGTTATCTTGTTGCTCAAAGTAATGCATGCCAACATAAATAAAAAGCGAAGGTGGAGCCATAATGGAAGAGGACAGAGATAGCTATTTCTGATACAGCCTTATATATGAGAACTAAATAAACATATCTGTCAAAAGAACAGTTCCTAAAGTGGAGCTAAACCCACAATCTTCATCTGTCCCTGTTCCTTCGCAGGGTGCCATCATCTTCTTCTTTTCCTGGAGACGTAGATGATCTTTGGCCATCTTGATTGCCCGGGCTGGGATGGTGTAACTACCACAAGGGCGCACATGACTTCAATAATTCCCAGCATACGCAGGGGAAGCAAGAATTGCCTGGTATCTTGGCAACCAAAGCCGAAGCTGCGCATGTGCACCTCAGATTTTTGGACAGATACCGATTAGGTATGTTGGAAGGTTTATTACAGAAGGGATATCGCTTGTTCTTTCTACAATAATGAATGAACTAATCATAGATTTTTAAAAGTGGAACTTTACTTCTGCTTTAACACCTCTTCCATGTGAGCATTCCCTTAATAGGCTGAAGGTATTCTATCCTCTGAGTATAGAACAACCATAGTGTCATCCATCTTTGTCCTTTCACCCACATGTCAGGTGAGGTAAGGTGTATGCTTGTTTCTTTATTAGCTGTGAATATCATCAATTATAAATCTTGTACAGGCGTCTGATCGACATTGGATAATTGTTAGTGTGATTGTTTCCGGTGACAGATGAAGAATAAGAGCTTTACGCACAACAATGCTCTGTTCTATTGAAAGGGGAGTGGGGAGGATGAGTGAGCAGCACTTTGTTGTGTTCTTGCCCATAGAAAGGCGTGATCAATCATCAATTTGCTGTAGGAGATTGATAAATGACGTTGGGAGACCACTGTACACAACAGATTTTCACTCAAGATGAGCACAACCATTCATCTCAGGTAACAATTATCTGACATGTGTATGAAGCTTTAGGGTCTCTAGCAAGGACTAACCTAAGCTGAGCACATCAATTCCTTACCTTACCACAAGCCTATTACTACAGCTGTTTAATGTAAATCTTAAGACGTAATATCATAATGACAATAAAACATTCTTTCTATAAAGTATATAATACCTAAATAATAAGAAAGAGAATGAAAGAGAATACCCCCCCCCCCCAAATTCTAAAGAACTCAAAAAATACAAATGAAAAAGTAGCAGGCTGGCAAAGGTGCCAACCTGCTACTGCCAACTTACTGAGTCAGGCTTTATCAGAATTAAACCAAAAACTTGGTAATACAACTCCTACTGATCGCCAATAATCTGGAAGATCAGACCACACATTCTTCTGGCTGCCTGACAACCCCACAAAAAATGCTCACAATCCCAGTTTGGCTTTTAGGAATGTTAACAGTGGGTTTGGAAACTCACCAACAAAAACATATTATATATCATTATTATTTAATATATTGCAGTTTATTTGTATTTTATTGTGGTGGCTGCATTAAGCATTTTTTATTGGTGCTGACAGGTACAGCTTAGGGCAGTGTTTCTCAAGCTTTTTAACATGGGGGAACCCTTGAAATAACTTTCAGAGAACCCCTGGTATAATTACTATATCCACAGCTCACAGAACGTTAGTGTAGTGGTCAGAAAGAAGACTGCCGACCAGTAGGAAGAATGCCACCTTTAAAGAAAGCCAAAATGATCACTGGTGTTATTTGAAACTGACCTGAGAGTCACAAACTGCTGATTGCTTAAGGAACCCTTGGCAACCTCTGGTGAAAACCCCAGGGTTCCACGAAACCCTGGTTAAGAAACACTGCCTTAGGGTAAAGCAAGAACCTTAAATAAGAGGTTTAAAAAGGGATAACTAAGGTCGGGTTCAGATCTGCCTCCGGATCAACTCCCTTTGCTAGTCGCTTGGCCACTCGTACCTCCGTTCTAGTTTTTAAAGAACCAGTGTCTGCAGATTTGATAGCTGGCAGAAGTAAGTGGTACTGAACTGCTCATTGGCGCCCCCCTTTCATTCTCCAGGGCAGTGGTCCCCAAGCTTTTAGAGCTTGCGGACCACTAAATCTAAGGACTCCGGACTGCACAAGTGCAGGGAGCCATGTGTCATTCAAAGGAGAAGAAACTTCCCCCCAGAGTGATGTCATGATGCCAGAACCCCCCCACTCCAGAAAAACAACCCGCCCACCGTCCTGAGCCTGCAATGCATATAGCAGGCATGGTCTGCGGCTTTGGCTTGTGCGCCCCCTTAAGTGGGGTCCTTCTCCTAACCCTGCTAAGGGTGCCCTAGACAGAGCCGCAGACCACCTCTGGTCTTTGTGCTCTTGCGGCTCAGCTGTCAAGATGGACCAGGGGTTGGGGACCCCCGCTCTGGGGAGTGCCACAGGTAGACTCTATACCGAGTGAAAATATATAAAATTTATAAATATATAAAATTTTTCACTAGCAAAAACAGCTGACCAACAAAACTGTTCCCACTGAACTAAATGTACTTTTTCTTTTACTTTTAATTTCTTTTATACGTAATTCATACGCAGTTCATACATACACTCTCCATCCATCTGACACTGGCTCAGCCCGTCTGTCAAATTTAAAACTCATCATGGCCCATGAGCCCAAAAGTTTGCTCACCCCTGGTCTACACATAGTGTCTCCTCCCGAATTAGCTGTTCACTGGCATATAGATGCAGTAATTGTGCTGCAACCTCATTGCCAGTGTGAACATAGACTTAACCTTTAAAATGGGAATCATAGATTTCCATCAGAACTGTACGTCCTCCAATGTCCTTTGTGGCAAATTGCTTGCTAGGGGCGACAGATCCAGTTTTCTTCATGCACATCCCTACATAGAGGTATATGATGATCCCTTACATGTCAGTGACCTCTGCAGGGTTAATACAACACCTCCAGCATTCAATGGTAGATAACTCACAACAAAGAGTGAGGATGATGTTATTGATCGTTAACCGCTGCAACGAAGAAAACGGCAGCCACCAGAGAATAGAATGCATAGTACAAGATAAAGACGGACTCAGTGGCTAAGGATGAGAAGATCACACCAAGGACAATCAGCGGTGAGATATTTGTACGGAAAAAATTGGGTGAATCAGTAAGAAACATCTGGTAACCGTTTAATAGATGGATGCTGCACATGTACAGTAAAATCACCATAAAGGAAATTATGTTGATATGGCCTTTAAAAAAGTTATGTTGATTTTTTAAAAGTGACGTTCTTGTCAGCTAATTACCAATTTTAATAATGATGTGACCTTAATAGTGTCATTGGTGTAATAACAGTAGGATCACCTGGTATTAATTTACTGAAAGCTGCAGAAAATTGGAGTTAAATAGCTTGTTAGCAATAAATCCCCCTTCATTGGTGTTAGAGTCAGAGGTAAGCCTCTCTCTTACTGGTGTCGGCTTCAGCAATATATACCCTACGTATTGGTGTTCACTGATTGCCTGCTCTCGCTCTCCCACATTGCATTAGTCTGGAACCACACTATCCCTGTAGGACATTGTCAGCCAAAGTGACCACTTTGCAAGGTGTTGGAAGCTGTGAATTGGGGAACTGTCCTGCTGAGGCCTCACAGGTCTTAAAAAAAAAAAAAAAGGCAGGGTCGCTATCAGGAAAGCCTTGGTTTAAAACTAATCTCTGCAAAGCAAAACCCCCTCCCATCCCTCCCTTCTAATCAGCAGCTTAAAGAAAATAATGAAATACTTTCATCACTTCCAACAGGTTCTTTTTTTTGATCTTCCAACTAAAAATTTACAAACAGGTAGACTTTTCAATGCAGAAGATTGATACTGTATCACTTCTGCAATATACGATTCTTACCTTTCTGGTACAATCTTCACAGCTCAGTGTATAATGCTTAAAAGAATTGAATTCCTGCGTAAGAACTGGTGACTCATGTTGCTGCGGACAGCTAGGGCAACTGAGGATCCACAACCTGGAAGACCAGCCAAAGATGTCCGCACCGGACATCACCCTGCTGCATCGTAACCAAGTATGGTTCTTCTTGCATAGATCAGACATCTGTGTACCTTGTTGGCACCACTTCTGAATGTGGCAACCAGTATTCTAGTGCTGACCGGTCACCTCATCTCCCTGTTGCAGTCCTCTATGGACTGAGAGGACCTGTTCTGCTGCGCAGCCATTGTGAAGTGTTCAGGTCACTCAAATATCAAACTGGACATTTGCAGAAGGATCCTCATCCTTTGCAGTGAAACACGTAAAATACTCAGGACCTGGCACCGATATATGTGAAACCTTTATTTAATAGAAAAAGACTCCTCCTGCACCATCTACAGCTGGACACACATTAAAGTTATACTGTCATTATCAGTAAAGGCTCATGTTTTATAGATACTAACTTTTTGTTTCCTCTCTTTTAGTGTTACTTTGTACAGATGCTGGACAAATGTCACTAGTGTTCGCTTACAGCAAGTAGTAGTACAGACAGTGATGTTCTATTGTTTTTTGGAAGAGAAAGGGCAAGTGGAAGGTGGCTCATGGAGTTCTTCACTCATTGTGTAGTTTAGTGATCCAGCATGGAGGATTGATCAACATTATTCATCGGCTGGTGGTAACACCAGAACAAAAATCAATAATTATCCAAAATCTAGCCTCTGTATAAAGCTAAAGTCCATAGGTATATAACATAAGGCTCTATAGGTTGCTTACCGTTACCGTGTATTCAAAGCAGCTGTTATGCATCCAAGCGGAACACATCAACATTCAAATCCTTATAAAATTCTAAAATATTAAATATTATTCTAATAGGAAATAGCAAGTGGTTAAAATGTGAAGGCTACAGTAAAAATGACTGATATAAACCTATAATAATAAACAATGATGATGAAATTCTAGCCCGGCCTTTAGAGTTATATTATTTCACAGTGGAGGTTATTAGAGAAAATAAGGGGGGCTGGAGGGGAAGCGGAGAAGCTTGCAGAGCCCCTGCTGTTTTATAAGCAGAACTTAGTATAGGTAGAATTAAACAGAAATCCAATACAGAGCAGCCAACTCCTGTCTGAAGTGCCGCGACATAACGCTCAATCTGAGAACTATTCTAAAATTTTGACCTCCATGTTACAGAAACAGCCAGTAGGACCAACCACTAGTAAATAAAATGGTAAAATAAAAAGAAACAGTGTTATAGAAATAATGGTAATTCTAGCTTTGAATTGAGCATGCTTCTCTCCAAATGGCAGACACAGACCCCCTCTATTGCTGCCCTGGGACAGATCAACCAGAAGGCAACCTAGACAAGATCCTAGAAGTCGTCAGGTTTCCTAGGGGCTCACCCTTAGAACTGTAGGTATTAAGGATGCAGGTGGTTAACTTGTGCCATTCAATCAGTATGTTTACTAAAAATCAAACCTTTAGGGGTTCATTTTTGATCACGTAACTGATGCCGGTACAATGTCAGAGATCATATTGCGCGTGGAGAATGCCATTAGACTACTGGTACATTTTCATGGCTGTAAGGTCAGTTCTCTATATTAAAAAACAGAAGTACAGTGTAAGTTAAATCATTTTTTTCTTTTAACTTCTACAAAAATTGTTAGGTATCAGTGACCCTTTTTTCATTAATTGTGTCTAGAAATAATGCTGTGACCTTCAGACCGAGCAACCAATGCACAGAGGACATCAGCAGGTGACCAGCTCAGGGTGTTCTTGGTCTGACACTTTCATTGTGTGAAAGATTTTCACTGCAATCAGAATATATTTCTCCAGTGAGCCTAAAAATAGAAGCCTGGGGAGGGCCTGAAAAATGAACAGAGCGGCAGAAATTGGCAGTTCATCACGGTGGGTAATTAAGAAATTGAATCTGTGCAGGAGCTGAGCTTAAAATACTCTTCCAAGCCGGCTGCTAGCAGTACGCAACATGGAATTAACTCCACCAGTGCCTTGGTGGTCTGAATGTCGAGGAATCATTATATACACAAGAAGGTAGATATGAGAAGAGCATGGGATCAATTCAGGGAAAGATAGTGTGTACACTAAGCAATCATGCACATAAACAATGGAGCACGTCCAGCCGTAGTATAGCCTGCTGGGGGTCAGTGATTGGCTGATGGGATTCAGTGGGAAAGTGCTGGCTCAGCAGCCATATCAGTCATTCAGCATTACTCGGAGAACTGTGCTGTGTAATAACCTAGTGATGCCCTGCAGCTACAGAGACTGAAGTAATGGCCTGAGGCCGTTCACAAGTTCTACCTGTAATACAATTACTGTGCCCAGCTAAATTAAAACTGAATTCCAGACTTCCTTTAAATCTACTGGTAGGGAGCTTATTAAATATGAGAACGCTGAGGTGCTGTTACTGATATTACCAAGGGGGCCACACAATATATGTAGTATTTATAGGGGCAGAGACCGCCTGCCTGCTACAGGAGACAGGCAGAGATTTGGGTATACTATAAATGTTGTGGAATTGGAGAGAGTGCAGAGAAGGGCAACTAAACTAATAAAAGGAATGGAGGAGCTATGAGGAGAGATTAGCTGAACTGAATCTATTCTCCCTTGAGAAGAGATGTATAAGGGGAATATGATCACCCTGTATAAATATATAAACGGTCCATATAGAGAACTCTCTTCCCAGTTATTCACTTTAAAGGCATTACAAAGAACAAGAGGGCACTCTTTGTGTCTGAAGGAAAAGAAATGTAATCCTTGGATAATGAAGGGATTCTTCACTGTAAGGTCTGTGAAAATGTGGAATAGGCTCCCTACGAAAGTCATTTCAGCAACAACTAAAAATTGCTTTAAGAAAAAGCTGGATGCTTTTTTAGAAGCACAGAATATAACTGGGTATTAAGGCTTTAAAGTAAAGATAACAATGTTTGTTGATCCGGGGAAAATCCAAATTGCCTCAAGGAATCGGGAAGGATTTTTATCCCCCTGTTGGAGCAAGTTGAACCAGGTTTTTTTGCCTTCCTCTGGATTACCTTTGTCTATAGGATTTTTATCTGGGATATGTTTGTTTTCCTTGTGGTTGAACTTGATGGACTTTTTTTGGATGTCTTTTTTCAACCTGACTATGCAACTATAGGAGATGGGCAGGTATGTTTCAGGGGCCAGACAGAGACTACTAGCATGCTACAAAAGAAAAAAATGATTAAAGGACATGCTACAGGTGTGGTAAATACTAGGGGTATTAAATGTAAAATGATTGGGAAGTATTGGGAACATCTTAGACTAGACTACTTAAGATTACCATGATTACAGCCCTTTTAGATCCATGCTGCTACATGTGCTCCTTACAGTCCAAGTAAACTGTTTACTGTTATAATAAGAAGAGCAGAAAAAAGACAGCAAAGAAAAAGTCAGTACTATTACAGCCAAAGAGATGGTAAGGGGGTAAAATGTAATATTAATGTCCATAATTTTGAAATAGGATGTCACACAAGCTCATATAAGAGTGATGTCTGACGTCCACAAACCTTTGGCCATATGGTATACCTTACAGATGGGTTATGTTGGAAAGTGTGAAATAGCATGTGTAAACCTGGAAGAGAAAAAATGAAGGTGCCAATGTCCACCACACTATAATTACCATTTTTAAAGGGGTCACATAAAAAAAAAATCCTTCTTTGCACCAGATTTTATGTCCATACAAGTTACAGCTAATTGCTGTAATAACACGTCCTGGCATTAGGACAGATGGACATATGCGGGAAGCAAAGCCATTGCTATGACTAGTCCTCAGCTGGCCCTTCTGTTAAGAGCGAGGCAGAGAGGATGAGCAGTACATTTATCAGCTCAACTCCCAGTAAAGTCAGGCAAGAATTTTTTATAGGAAGAAATGGCCAAAGCAATATTATCCATACTGTAATCATTCACCTGAAACTGGTTGTCTGCTAATATTTAATGTAATGTTATACCATTTGTAAATAAATACTCATTGTAAAGCCCAATTAAGCCTTCGATAAAATCAAATACATCCCAAAGTCCAAACTCTCAGTTTGTTTTCCTGACTAAAAAAGCCTGACCCTGGCGTGCATGCTCCAGAAAAAGAACACTTGCTCACTGGTGGGGAGGAGTGGTATCTCTGCAGGGCTCAAACACATTTTTCGTTTAGCAAAGCACATGCTCCCTGCTTTTAGGAGAGCTCTAGTAGGAGCCTTGACCTCAGCAGAGAGACCACTGACACCAAAGTGTAGGGATCCTTCTCTGCAGCATTTGATTTTATTGGAACAATAATTCAAAGAAAACCTAAAGTACGTTTATGATGCTTTATACTCTGGTACCACCTACACCATTAAAAAGTCCCCTAAAATCCTTAAAGTAGAACTAAAAGTTTCGACCAGGTGGGCCAATAATGCAGAAAGGGACAGGTGATCTCCATTCTGCAAAAATCCCTCCTACCTGCCTGATCACTTCAGAGAACTGTTGAAAAAGCTGAGCATGCGACAAGATACCTGAAAGTCCTGCTTACTTTACCTTTACCGGGACTGAATGAACTTTAGTACACCTGTGAGGAAGTTATGTCCTCCCGACCAGACCAATCAAGTTGTCTTAAGGAAATAAAAAAAAAAAAAAGAATGGCGGCACCCTGGAACAAAACAGGGACAGGTCTGCTTTTACAACTCACCCCTGTCATGTGATCCCTCATCACCTCCAGTTGTAGGATATCGAACTCTACTCTTTGCCCTCTTCTGCCCGTTTGGTCAGCTGATCCAACTAGTTTCAGCCCCTGCTCGTGACATTTTGCTAAAAGGCCCCGGAACCCTGCAAGACTTCCTGTTAGGACCTGGGAAGGGATTCTTCCAACAGCTAACGAGAGTGACAATGTCACCAGGAAGCAACATTAGCACTGTAAGCTTGGTTTTTAGTTTTAGACTGTAAGTTTTAGGTAGGAAATAGCTTTTTGGTAGAAGATTAGATACAAAGGTTTGGTGCAGGAAAGATTTTTTCTCACAAGAGTTGAGCTTCGAAAAGGGTTTTCTGTGTACATCGAAAACTAATCATTATTAGTTAGAGGCCACACACTTACCTCTGTTGCTCGCGAGCTCAGTCCTCTTAAAAGTAGCACCACCACATTAATAGCGGCCCGGCGCACCTCAGCCACCGAATCTGTACGTATCAGCGCTGATAAACAAGAGCTCACCTTATAAGGAAATACAAATATTCATCTGTTATTATGTGTAACCTGAAAACTGATATTTCTGTAGGGGTCAGAAAATAAAAGATAATTATTTGTGAAAATGAAGATTTACCTCGTGGACAACTGGGCCCAGAGAAAACTGAAGCTGCTTGCACAGCTCTCCAAGGTTGGAAAGGCTACTGGCCCTCAGAGAGCTGTCTGGATCCCGGGAACCCCTCAGGAAAGCGTGAATTAAGGCGTCCCTGTGTGGGATGACCATGTCTCCTGCAAACAAAAGAAAAAGATTAATATATTGGATATAAGGCACTGTATATTAATCAATGTTCTCCCCAGCCTCTTTTTACTGGGCGCACCAGCCGGCACTTTTCAGCAACCACCCGGCTGTTTTTGGTTGGTTACTGAAAAATTGGATCAAAATACAGAGCCCCCACCCACCTACAGCTTCTTCTCAATCAGCTTAAAAAAATGTAAGGTAAATACTGTTCATGTGCAATAAGGAAACATTCTTGAAGTGACTGAGCCTTCCATGTGAAGCATAGAGGAGCAGAAGGTGTCATCAGCTGAGCCATATGCTAGTAACACAGCATTGCAGTGAGACCAGTCATGGTAGAGAGATGACAAAGGGAAGGTAAAGTGTATTTCCACCTATGACAAATTGCAATATTGACCTAGATATTTGAATTTCACACATCAGTGTTCAACCCAGGAATTTTTTAAGCCGAGTTGGAAGAAATTGAAGGTGGGTGGCAGCCCCTGTATTGTGACCCAATTCTTAAGTAGTCACCCAAAAACAGCCGGGTGGTTACTGAAAAGTGTTGGGCTATGCGCCCAGCTAAAAAAAGCTGGGGAGAACACTGAACATTCACAGTCTTGCTCACCCATATGTAGACATTTATATGGTAACCATTAAAAGACAGGATGAGGATTGAAGTGTATGTCAACAGGGCACATATTTAATCCCTTCAAACCTGTTTCAAATACAGCATGAATGATGTGACAACACAGTCTTTTTAACTCTGAAATCTTAAGCCTGTGGGGTCAACCCTGCCTACTTCCTTTGTCAAGTTCTTTTCTTTGTGCTAACCTTACAAAACACTTTCAACTGTATAATTTGCCAACCAAAAACAAGCAGAAATGAAGTTCATTGTTAGGGTTTAAATACATTTTAACTACTACAAATACTTTGCCTAACTGCTGTTGAGATAATACAACAGCTACACATGAAGTACATTGTCATTACTGAGTTAGACAACTCTCTGACCAGATCTGTAAGAAAGAACAACTATTGTGTAGAATGTATACGAATGATGAAATGAGCAAATATATAAAGGATTTTGAGAGTGCCATCTAGGATACAGGGACACGTGTGAGATGTTTTCTGAATATACTGATCAAGCAAAGGAGAGGGTGCTTGATATCCTAGATTGTAAGCTCTTCTGTTCAGGGTCCTCTCCTCCCCGTGTCACTGTTTGTATCTGTCAGTCATTTGCAACTCCTATTTAATGTACAGCGCTGCGTAATATGTTAGAGCTATATAAATCCTGTTTATTATTATTATTATTAATAATAAAAATAATAATAATAATATTAAAAACGTGAAATCAGAAACCTGAGTTAAAAGGTGTTGGCTAAGAGTGCATCACAGACAAGACAGAAGAATGAGAGTATGTCACGGAGACTACTAAAACCTTGATGCTTTCTATAGCAAGATGTGTGATTTGATGACCAATGGAAAATTTCCCCTTATTTACATTGGAAGCCTCCCTAAAGGAAAAATGTACTAAAGCACACCCCCACCAACATAAATAGAGCCCACCTAGAGAAATACTTTGCCTAATCAGAGATATTAGGCACAGATATTAGATATTAGGCAGATATTAAGTACACACATGCAATAATTGCTGTTGGAAACTGCACGATGCATGTCTGAGTGCTGTACATACAGTGTTGTTCTGCCCTATAGAGAGTGGAGGGGGAGAATGACAGAGGGGCACCCAACTGCAGTCTCTCCCCTTCACTTCCATTACGATCGCTCGTCATCTGTGGATCCACCAGGACAGATCCATGGACGAGCGCTGTAAACACACCAGATTCTCATCTGATATCATCCCTGAGCCGATTATCGGATGAGAACCATTGCAGGTGTGTACGTAGCCTTACTATGTAGTACCACTAGGTGCAGAAGATTCTGAAAAGGTGCTTTCTGGTGAAAGTGAATTTCTGCATTACAAAACTGCAAGCAGCATGGTTTTTATTGAAGCAGGAACAGGTGATGTCCTTTCTGCAAAAATTCATACTAATTTGTCTGTTCACAATCTTCTTTTCTAAATACACTGCACTGCACATACACAGAGTATGATTGGTTTTTCAGCATAACTGAATGAACTCTCATAAGCATGCGCAGGAGTTATGCCACCCCGGCCTGGCTGAGGATCCAACTCCTGTGAAGATGGCAGCACCTGTGCTGGAACAAGGACAGGTAAATGAAAATAAAAAATTGCAATCCAGAAGGTATGTTTATTCGTTTGCAAAAGGAACATTGCCTGTTCTTTCTGGAATAAAGGACCCGCCTGGTCACAATTTTTTCTTTTTGACATAAAGTTCCACTTTAAATATTAGACTGGATGGGGTGCACTTACAGTGGGGTTGGCCAAGTTTAAAAGGACAACTTTTACCAAAGGTAAATTTATCTTTTACAGCTAAAGTCCAGGCTACACAGACTAAACACATGAGCCATGCGTGTACGCTTTTGAATTTTGTGGTCTTTTGTGTGTTTCTTGTAGATCTCCAAAATAATCCATCATAAAAACTTCTACACTTTGTAGGTGTTTTCATGTAATAAGACCAGTCACTGCTCTACTCTGTGGTTTTGCAAGATGACTGGTCTGGTATCCCCCCATAGTTTCCTGCAGGCACCCTGTTATTAAAGCATTTGTTGGGCTTCTCCTATTGCTTTTGCTTTGTGAACAGGCTATGTGCAGCACAATGATGATGTCACTGCTACTTTTATGAGGTAATATCTGGATTTGAAATGGTATTTGGCTCACACAAAGTAGAATAATATCCTATAATGAATGATAAAGTAGATGCATGGGATTCATACAGAGCTAAAATCTCTCTGCACAGAGAAAGGTTATTCCCACATGCAATCTCTATTACAGACATCCGATTTCTGCATTTCCACAGTGTTAGTCTGTAGCCTCTGGTCTTGCTGACAAGACTATATGGAACCAGACACACACCTAGCTGAGTAATAAGGAGTCATCATAAGAAGCTTTCCTGGTCTGACAACCAGGATGTTACTTCCACCTACATCTTGGCCTTATCTTCACCCACTTACCTTCCAACAATTATCTTTTAATTGCTGATTTACATATGGGGCAGACACAAAGAGTAATTGTACAAGTAGCTAGGATGACCGATAATAAAAGGTAAACCGTGCTTAAAAAAAAAAAAAAAAAACCCAACATGCATTTAGTAACACATTGCACTTATGTAAATCTCGTATTTAGGCTGAACGCCAGGCAGATAGAACAGATACGATCTAATGGAGCTCTGTATTTTTTAAGATAACCTTGGTATAAGTCTCTTGCAGTCACAGTGAGAGAAGGAGGGGAAGAAAAAGGAGTTCATTTGGTGAACTGCAATGAGCATGCCGATAGTAGGATAGCAGAATGAAATCATGAGCTACCTGGACTTTTTTTATTAATTATTATTATTATTATTATTATTATTATTATTATTATGTCCTCTTTGTTTTATTTTTTAAAATACTGTTTCAGTTTCTGTGTATCTCTCTCTTTAATATCCAATAAAAAATTTTTTTGCACATAAAGTGATGAGCTTGTCAGTCTGCTGCTTCCCTCTTTGCTGTCTGGTAATGACCTGGAGAAGGGACAAGACCTGCAAATGTTACATAAAGCAATCCAATCACGGATACTATATATGTATCTCATCTGTGCATTTAGCGGTTTGCATGGGATTTATATTTAATTGAACCTGTACTTGTATGAACCTGATCTTAAATATAAAAATTTGCAATTGGTGTATTTTTACACTACTACTTTACAATTTGTATGAAAATGATAAAATCCCAAAAAATGTTTTCAATTTTTTAGTCCCCAATTTGTTTTCTTGTTTTCTCAATGGAAACAGACAGATCATTATTTTACTACAGACAGAGAGCATCATGAAAAACATTGATTTCAGACCATGATGGTGGATGAAAAGGATTATTATTGATTAAAAGAATACAATGATGAAAAGCAAAATTACTACTCAGGTAGTTATGTGATTAAAAGACAAAAGATTTCCTTTCCTTTGCCTGTATTAGTGGATGTGGGACACACAGGACGAAACACGCAGGGAAGCCCTGTAAATCCTGGGAGAGGCGGACACCCATACACCTGGGAAATGCTGAGTCTTCATACAGATCTGAGCCAAGTCATGTGACAAGCAGGACGTAGGCGAAATCCCTCTCCCTGAAGCACCATTACTCAGTTCCTTACAGTAATAGGTACAGCAGAAAGTGAATCATAGTGAAATAATGAAAATGATCTGGGTCAAATATATATATTGCATATATGTAAATGGGCAAGTGTAGAGTTTTCCAATCTGCTTCGGTGAAGTTTGCAATAAATATGTGGCACAATTTTATATGCCAATTACAAAAGCATCTATTTTCTTCTGTTTTGGAGCACAACACAACAGATGTGATTTACATGTTGTGACTCAGGTGACTTAATGGAAACAATGGGCTCCCTGTGTGGCCTATCTGCACAGCTGTAAAGCATGTAGGTATTATATATAGAATGCAGGAGACATTATAGTTTTTGATCTACCCTGTGGCTAAAGTATATGTTTGGGGGTGAAAAAAAACATATTCACTCTATCTCATGAACATTTTCTAATGCTTTGTATACTTAAAAACAATGCAAATTCAGGAAAATACAGGTTGCCCTGCCAGAAATCCCATAAACTCCCAGCTTCCTTATGATAAAGTATGATCTGCTTGTTAGGCACACGACAGATGATACCCGTCCGATAATCACTTTAGGGCCGATATTAAGACGAGAATCTGGCATGTCTACAGAGCTCATCTTCATGGATCAGTCCTGGTGGATCCACGGACGACGAAGGATCATAATGTAATTGAAGGGGAGAGAGATCTCGTTCTCCCCCTACCCTCTCCATGTATGTACAGCAGCCATGTCCAAAGTCTCGTCCGGGGGCCAATTGCGGCCCGTGTTCAGATTTCCACCGGCCCGCAGCCTCTGTCATAAAATCAATAATATGTGGCCCACCAGCACTGTTGACCACTGTATAAAATACATGCGTACAAAAAAGCTGTAAAATATTTCATTAGATTTGATCAACCGCATTGCAATTATCGTCCCGCTACTTGGCAGGCATAATCGGCATGACAGGAGTCCCCATGTTTGCACAGGGAGTCCCCTACATCATTATAGTGGGCGTGTGCTGTGCGGGATCCGGGCGGACCATGCCCATTTTGATTCCAAGAATGTGGAATCCCTCACGTCACCCTGGTGGGCATATGCAGTGCTGGACCCGCACAGACCACACCCACACTAACCATGAGTACGTGCTGAATGGTTGGCCCCCACACATTTTTATCTCACCAAAATTGGCCCTCTTTGCAAAAAGTATGGACACCCCTGATGTACAGCATTCGTTCATGCATCGTTCAGCCTTTTGTCATTGGAAAGGACCCTAAAATATCCTAACTACAATTATTGAACGTGTGTACGCAGCCTTACCCCTGGTAAACAATACACCCATTGAGCCCCATTCATTGCACAAATAGGCTGCAAAACCTTGCCAGCTCCATCCCTTCCTCTTTTACTAGCCAATCTCTTAATGCTTACCACTGTCAGCTCTCTAATCCATTACCCCCACCATTATCCCCTCTTTCTTCCCTTCCTTTAATATTCTTCTCTCCATCCCCAAGCCAAATGCCAGTCAACCTCTGCATCATTTTGTACATAAACACATACTCCTTTCCCACGCCGGATTGACCTTTGCATTTTTTTGGAATGTATACCTATAATTACACTCTACGTAATTATTATTTCCATTTATATAGCGGCAACATATTACACAACACTTTACGTGTCACTAACTGTCGCTCAGACTAGCTCACAATCTAATGTCCCGGTCACAGTAATATGTACTTAATGCAGTGTAAAAACAATTTTTGCAGAAGTGAAACAGTTTATTCTGTATGTTTTTAGGATGTAGGAGGAAAACACAAACACAGGGAGTACATATTTCATGCTAAGAGTATCCTGACTGATACTAGACCCTAACGCCAGCCATTTTTACGCCATGGCTTGGTATAGTCACCTCTTCGTATTCTAATCATCAGGTCTCTTCTGTACAGGGGCTGATTGCCCACCTGCATGTGTATCCCCAGTGAGCTATCTGCTCCTGTCGGCCATCATTCTAATTGACTCATTCAGCCTCTGATCCACAATGAGAATGATGCTGCCCAGTTTTTTCTAGTCAGGTCAGGTAATAATGAAGGCTCAGCATGCACTCAACCTATATTAGGTAAATACAATATGTACTCACAGAAAATATATGTAGAATTTTAAATTCCCCCCACATACTCTAAAGTAGGCACACTCTGATATCTTTTACCCATCGCCACTGCTAACCTCTACCCCAGTGCAGCTATTTTGAAAATTCCAGTATTCCCATGTATGGGGGAAGATGTAATACTGCCCCTGCCCTTCTACAATTTAGCTGTAGGGGAGTGTTGGTGGTGGTGTAGAATACTGGTGGTGGCTGTAGGAAGGATCGGTGAGGATGACGAGCGCTGTACAAACTTCAGATTCTTATTCGATACTAGTCCTCAAGCGATAATCAGATGAGAATCATCTGACGTGTGTGGGTAGCCTAACTCCAGTAAGGATCTTAAATATTTGAAAAAACTGCATACATATAAATACATTTTCATGTTTTTTTTTTTTTAAAGATCAAATAAAGTAGGATTACCTTTTGGTCACCAACACAGCAGACACTTACCCAATGTTCTAGTGCACCTCATCAGGGCTTCCCCCACCTTCATTCTGGTCTCGGGAGACAGTGTCTTACTTTTTGATGATGCTGAGCCAACGTACTGTGCTAAGAGGATAGGAAGGATGCGCTCTGGGATGTCTCCGGAAAGTACAGCAACACCTGTCCATCAAAATCACAACGTGTTATCAAGGTCATTTGTCAGTGATACCACATTTTATTTAGAAGACAAAAGCATCTATGTACAGTGAATGCATTGCACTACATAATAAAGGTACCCAACAAAGGGTTTGTTTGTTTTTTTTTTTTTTATAAATTCACATTACCTATAGGGCTGAGCTTACCTGACCCATGACAGTGAAATAAGATGCAAGTTCTTTAATCAGTCTACCCATCTATACACATATACAGACAGCCATTTATGTTGGAGGCACAGGAGGCTGGCAAAAAAAGCCATAGATCTCCTTTACAGATTTAGACAGACACCTAATGGTGCCACTATAATCTTGAATTTTTTTGCAGGTACAGATTCACTTTGCTACTTCTGTACCTGTAGAAGCACCTAAATATGACCGATATATATCCTATGAGAACCTCTTTTGGTTGCTTTGAAGCTGATCTATTCCCTCAAAGTACTTTATTAATGATTAGTGAGGCCTCACAGGAGGAAGATCAAAGCTGCCTCAATCTTTGCCCTTTGGTTGGAGAACCTGGGAGGGGGGACCTAAACATAGGTTGTATTGTCTCTCTACTACAATGGGGCCCCTTCTTGCTCTAGACCATTCACTTCCCTCCACTCATCCCTAAACATCCACCATTATTATCAGTGGAGCAGATCACAATGTTAAGATGTTGAATATACAAACCACCTGCTTAGCTAGGAAATAAAGAACTCCATTCTATACAAAGGGAGTGATGTTGATAAAGATATAGCTAATCCCAGTTACTAGAATCCTATATAGGCTATGATGTTTTTTTAAAGTTGCTTTCAGTCTTTTAAGGTTTGCAGATTTCATGCAAAAAAAGCCTGGGAGGGCAACCGCCACACAGTTGTGTTCCTGTGGCTGTCTCCTCTGCTGTGCTGACACACTCAGACACGGTCCACCTTGTTACCATCAGGAGGCTGGTGCAGAGCTATGTCCTGCCAACACTGGATTGTATGCAAGTAGACAGAAAGTTGGTTTAAAAATGCAGAATATGATTTGCAGCAATTAGATGCAAAAAATGTAAAATGTCAAAAACAGTATTATATGATATGAAGGACCTATGATAACACAGTGCTTTAGAGTTCTGAAGAAAAAACAGCTCTGGAGGCCCCACAGGAAAAATTGTTTTGTTAAGGTATCATTGAGGGTCACCGTCTACTTCTAGGGTTAGATGCCCACTCAGAGATGACACATTCAAGGTACTTGTACATCTTTTGACTTTTTAATGATTTAATGTTGAAGCCTCTTACTTTGTGATCACTGGGAAAGAAAGGATGGAGGAAATGCTTCCTCCTGCTTGCAGAAGACTAATGGTATTGTTTCAATTTAAGAAGGAACCCAATTGGAGCCCAAGAATGGCTTTTTAACGATAAAAGTTATGGATATTTCAGATGTTATGCTGCATTAGGAAAATGATGTGACAAATGCCCCTGCCCTACAGTTATGGTCAGAATGCTACCCTTACAGTATAGACAACTAAGATTCAATAATGTCCTGCATGTGGCTCCGCCAAGTGACATTATACTTGGAATCAGACAGTAATACAATCAGTCAAAGCTCCAGGTACCCAGGCAACCCATGAAGGAACCCTACGGTTTTATGGAACGCTGGTTGAGGATGGCTGATTTAACCCCTGTATTGCAACAGTGGCAAAAGGGAAGGTGAAACTCTGTCTGAATGTTGATCAGATGAGATTACATGACCAATGCTTTAGGTTTTAATGAATGGTACAGAAGGCAGAGCGGAACAAAAGCTTGCATTAAGCAAAGCAAGTTCAGAGCGGTCAGAATAATAAACCCTGCTTGCTGTATTTTAATTTATTTGTCAAAGTGCAACTAAAAACTTACCTTGGATTGCAGAGAGGTACACAAAAGAGTCTTCTTGCTCCAAATTATCCATAAACAACTGGAAAAGAAAATGTTGTGAGGTGTATGATTTTGTAAAGAGCAGGCTACTATGGCCCACAATATCATCCTTTCCTTACCTGCATCACCTGCTCCTTGTGTTCTGTCACTTTCGGATGTCTATACTCCAACAGCCGTGTGAGAGTGCGCAGGGCTGCTGCCTTTGTGGGGACATCGCTGTCTGTTGCGGACTTTAGCAGCTCCTGGATATCCAGCATGTCAGAGGTCAGATGATCTTTGCTGGTCTTCTGCTGCTTCTCCTCCATTTTGTCTGCCTCTTGGCGACCAAACGTTCCTTGTGTGAGCGGGACAGCACAGTGCGTGGCAATGGTAACACGTAGGTCACTAGCCAGCTCCTGAATAACAGGCTCTGGGTGGCAGCGGGACACGTTTTCCAGCACTGGAAGTAAGCGCTTTAGATGCTTGAAATCTGTAGAAGTTAACTTAAGAAGAAAAATAAAAAATTGTATCACAATCAAAAAACACAAAGCCTTAGATTGACAAGAGGACAGATTCCTGGACATTCAAATTAAATTCATCAGCATATTTATATATATATATAGTTATAAAAATCTTTGTTGGATTTTAATTATAAAAAAATGGGATTTAAATTTTTTTTATAAATAATGCAACTATATCTGACAATTAGATGAATAAATAAATTAAACTTTAGCCCGAGGATGGCAGTGATCATCACCAGGCTCAGGACTTGGCATTTATTGAATAGTTTGTGATCTTATAGCTTCATGAAAGGTAGCGATATATTTTTTTTTTTTTAAATATAGAAGCTCCAATGTCACTCTGAAATTGCTGTCTGTGAGGATAATTCCTTTTGGCTGCCCATCAACAGGGTCCTGTCAGAATCCTGAAGAGGAGTCCTCAGCAGTGACGTCAGCATGAGGGGTATAGCCAGATTAGGTAGATCTGCACAAACCTGGCTGCAAACTGAGCATAGGCTCATGAGGTCACCTTTAGTAAAAACCACCATACACCATAGTGATCAGCAGATCCAGTGACACAGGAAGATGAATTTTCTTTTACAACCAATCAGTATAAAGTAACTTTCGAGCAAATGCTCAGTTTAAGGTAACTTTTGAATCATTGTAGTGAGACTTGGATTATAATATAGGGTGGGTGGTACTTTAATGACCGCATGGAATGATGTTCCTGACCTGGTGTATATAACATTAGAAAATATGTGCACACTATAGGAGGAACATGAGAAAACCTGACACATAGCAAGGGACCACTTTTATACTTTTCCAGCTATAAATGGCACTTATATAATATTGTTGAGTAACACTCTTCTAGATTACAGGCTGGATAATAGGAGAGGCTGCAATTAACTCACTTTCCCGGCTCTCCAAAGGGCTCCTGGATGTCTGCTCTGTGCCAGTTTACTACAGGGCTGGGCAGAGAGGAGTCATAATCACCTTCCTTCCTACTTACTTACTTACAAAACATCACGTACTATGCAATATGGTAAAGGAAATTTCCTTCTTTGGCTTAATGTAAATTATTTACAGATGTAATGTAAATTTATTTTCAGAATGACTTTTTCATGAAAGAAGTAAGGAGGCAGCAGGGGTGTGCCTGACTTTGGTAAATTTGATCACAGATAAGAGTAAGCATAACAGCAATGAGTGTCAGAAAAATATTAGGAGTTTCTTATCTGTATATTTTAGGTTAGTGACTAGAGCCGTTTACAGATAGAAAATAAAAAATGTCAGATCTTTGTGATCGTTTTCAAGTTATAGGAGAGCTGCACACACAGTGCTGTTCTATGTACAGCAATCAAACCTGCATTGTCGTCCATCAATGTCAGGGCACTGTTGTTCAAATGCTAGATTTTCAATCATCTAGTATGTGTATGTAGCAATGAAGTCAAGCCATAAGGAAAGACCGCTAAAGAAGCAGCAGGGGAAGTTTGCAATGGCAACCTCCATTGCCCTCATGAAAGTATCCAATTTAGTAGTTGTCACTTAAGGTGGCTGCACATAAAGGGAGGATTTTTTTTTTTTTAATCCTGGGTGGTTTTTGAAAAGGCAAAGCGATGACAAATCTGGATATTGTCAAAGCTTAACTGCACCCCCCTATTATCCCATCTTCACATGCCTATTGGCCCATGATAAAGACTGGCTGCCTTATTGGCCAAACAAAAATACAAAGCAGGAGGCAGATTAGCTCTAATACAAGGAAGTGCCTGAGCTTTGCTGGTGTGCAATATTTGCCTGTGGGGATGTGACTTTAGGGAGCATTCATGCCAACACATTGCGGTATGGAATGGAAACATGTGCATTAGCTCACAGGTATATGGAATGTCCATCACAGTGACACTCTACCTAAATGGTACCTCAATGGTCCCACACAGTAAATAAATAAATATATATATATATATATATATATATATATATATATATATATATATATATATATATAGCACACATAGTGTTGTGGTGCATTGAATAAACACAGGTACTCTTTATGTATGTGCTAACCAATATTATCACTATGCAGCACCCTACTGGTTCTGATCAGGCTCCAGAACTGACTATGCCGTTTTCAGCACCTTTGGTCCCCCAGTTTACAACTAAACTAAACATATATTAGAAGGGCAGGCCAGTGGTTTACACTACTTATCAGCACTTCTCATTCCTTGGAACCTTACCATAATAGCACTCGGGATGTTGTAGAAGATAAGTAAAAGGAACACTATCACTTGCCCATGCAAGGTGTGACTGTCTTTTTAAAGGTAAAGTTTCTTATCCATATTGAATATGATTTACCCATACATACTCCCAGACTAAAAACTCTACCACAGCCCAAAATGATTGGGCTTTCTCCTCCATATTTTTATGCCACAAAAGTGGAAAATACTTCCTAAAATAATAAATGTAGTCGTCTTAAGAAGCATGTAGGCACCCTAGGGAACATTCGATTGCCTCAGGAAATCAGGAAGGAGTTTTTTCCGGTTGGAGCAAAATGTACCAGGGGTTTTTGCCTTCTTCTGGATCAACTATGTCCATATAGTTTTATATCTGGGATATGCTTATTTCCCTAGTGGTTGAACTCCATGGACTTATCCCTTTTTTCAACCAAACTAACTATGTAACTATGTGTTGCAGTGTTCACATAGTGTCCGTCTATTATAGTGATGAAAGTTTTTGTTTGCACTGTGGCCTACCCCTTCATCTACCTACTGGCTACAGTGTGTGACTGGTGGCTTCACTTGCCAAGGTTGGTAGAAGTATAAAGCCAGCACAAATCTGAAATGCTTACATTTTTTAAAGCCATTTTAATACAAATTCTCAATTCAAAAACATTTCTGGTGAACACAAATTTCTCCCCTATGTCCTTATTCCAACATTTAATCACTAGGAGGTTTCATACACAAATATTGGTACAATGGGCCTGATTTATTAATGCTCTCTAAGGCTGGAGAAGATACACTTTGATCAGTGAAGCTGGGTGATCCAGCAAACCTGGATTTGAGTTCTTAAAAGTAATTTGCTATTTGTTAGCAAATATTTTCAATCCTTAGACCAGATCCATTCCAGGTTTGATGGTTTATCCAGGTTCACTGATTAAAGTGTATCTTCTCCAGCCTTAAAGAGCTTTAAAATATCAGGCCCATTGTATCAGAACATTTATACGACATAAAATAGTGACTTGTTTTGGTAAACTTTCATGTAATGATTTTTGTGTAAAGGACAAGTGTCACACGATGGGACATTGACTCACCATACTGCAGCCTACAATCACACAATGATAAAGTAATCTAATGTATGCATTAGTTGATTTTTAAAACAGATCTCTTACCCATTTTTTTTTTTTTTTTTGACTCAAATACTGAGACGAGAAGCTGAACCTGCCCTCTAATGGAAAAGTGACTCAGCCCTCTTTATGGATTAATGTTTTGTCACCAGCTACTAAATATCAGCTTAGTAAACCAATAAATAGGATTAACTCTTTTGCCTCTTTTACTCACTTTATGCAGTTATTTCACTCTCCAAAATTTTTTAATGTTTATCTGTTTTACCTATTTGCATTTCAAAAACTTGTTAATAGAAAAATTTTGGGTTGAGTTTTTAAAACTTTTTTTTTTTTTTAAAACCCAACCCCCTTGCATTGCTACAGTAAAACTTTATGCACATACTAGGATTTAAACTAAGATGCGCTCAGACGTCCCTTTCCAGTAGCTGCCTTTCAACTGAAAATGCACGCTTCTGGGCACAGTTATCCACTGTCTCCATTATCTGTTCACATGCTGGAATATGAACAATATATGAATCCTTAAGTACCTTATGTATACGTGCAACTGTCTTGCCATATTCCTTATAGCATATTGTAATAAAAAATTACATTTAAATACTTCACTAACCTCCACTGCTCCCAGCATGGCAGCTATGAGTCCCATGGCCATACTAAGAGTCTGCGTTGCCACTGTAACTCCATCCGAGGTGCCAAGGCTTGAACAAGCTCGCTCTAGAGTCACCAACACAAATTCTACTACCTGTGTGAATATGAGAAAATGATAAGCTGACATGACTGAAATACACCAACTAAGTTTTTTGTTTATTCAACTTTTAAAGATGTCCTGTATTATGGAATTCCTTGCTATTGCTCACCTGCTTGACATCTGTGAAGATAGAATCAGAGATCCTTTCACACAATACAGAGAGAACCTGCAGGAGCTGAAGGTAATTTTCCTGCTTCTGGTAGCGAAGTGTCAACTTCTGTTCAATATCAAGTAAGCTATCACCTGAGTTAGAATTAACTTCTTCACCTTCTTGTCCTGGTGTGATTGGGGTCAGCTTCTACAGAAAGTCAGAGTAACCATTGTTACAGAAAGGTAAAAGAAAATTCCACCAGAGTACCATGGGGGTATAAAAATATAAGGGAGTATATGATGTGAGCCCATAAGTGCTATTTTAAAACAGTTTAATTGAAGGGGTTTGATCAATGCTTTTCAGGGTTTGCTTACTGATGCTCTGACGTATACATTAACAAATATTGTTCCACTTTTGTCACAATTCTCTCCCACTTACTGCAACTTTCCCGGTTAAAGACTCAAAATACGTTCTTAAAGCAATGACCCTTAGAAAATGCAGTTCTGTATGTGGATGTAGTGACATCCAGAGAGTGAAATGTGACTAAAGAGTTATCACTAAGAGATGAGGCAAACTACACTTAACTCTCTGCAGTTACCTTTAGGCAGTACAAGAAGAAGTCTGCAGCCAGTCCAGTGTGAGGATTCACAGAGAGTAAATCCACTAAACACTGTATCGTCCACTGATCCAAAGACACTTTCTCGTACAAAACATCATCTTCATCCTCACTGCTGAAAAAATAAATAAATAAAAAAGCAAAGAACAAAAACCTAATTTCTATAGAAAAGTTAAAACGGGTACATGTGTTTTTACATAAGGATTGTTCAGTGTAGCAGCACAGAAAATCTCCACGACCATCGGAGCAGAAAAGTAGGACCAGGGATATCAAAAGCCTAGCCAGCCAACAACTAGAAACAAGATGTGTGTGTATGCATGCATATAAATATACATACCATACATACAGAACAAAAATGCTCATATTTACACACTCTTATTATGGGTTAGGCTTGGTGAAGGGAAGGGGATGTAAGAAAATCTAAACTAATGCTTTATATTTCCTATAAACATTTATTTAATTTAGGTATCACCAATAGAATTTTAGACCTGCCATTATATCCATAAATATGGATCTTGTGCCAACTAGGGGGCATATTAGAGAATGCAAAACAAACACGGGAGAAATTTACAGCACAATGCATATGGTAAACTCCATTAACATCTCTTGCTTCAAGCAAAAGTATGTTTTATTATAAAGTCTTTAGGGTGGAATTATTGTTCTCATGATAAGTATTCTCTGTGAATTTTCAACACCATGTAGAATTGTTTCAATAACAATCATTTCTGTACATTATCAGGATTCATAACAATAATCCATTTTATTTTGTTGATGGTAGTGCCATCTAGTGACAACTAGTAGAAAATTAAATATACAAATCTCACCTTTTCTGTTCTTGCACAATAATGACAGCTCCACCAAGGCTTCCTGGTTTGATAAGGCAACATTGAGGCAGAGAATGGGCCCATTCCTCCAGGCCACTCAGCCCTGCCATTGCAGATACTGCAGAATCTCTGTTTGATTTCTCCAGAAACCAAAGAAGGATATCCTGGCATGGTGAACTGGAAAAAGGAACAGGTTATTCTCAAACAAATTCAGCTTTCAAACTCACCGACAACCTAAAACATTGAATAGTTAAGTCATAAGAATTGTCAATGTGCCTGCACTTTGTTTAGCATGTACTGTGGGAAATCTTTTGAAAGGATATTATTATGTAAAAGAAAGAAAGAACTAAGTCACAATGATTGGTGTAGATATAAGCTGTATTTGTCACAAATACACAGTATCAGAAGTTGACAAGGAAAACGTTTCGGGGTATCCAATAAGAAGTTTGTAAATATTCAAGAATGTTTCACTTCTAGCTGCACACAGAACCTGCTGAGGGTCCATTTTAGACTTGCGATTGACCACAGTATTGTACTGTAGGCTAAACGGCACTCCTAACTTCTCCTATTCAACCAAACCGGAGCACTTGGGAACCATTTGTGCACACACTTTGACCATGGTTGTGTTGTAGTGGCCAACTTAAGGTAGCTGCTTACTTACCGTAAATGAGATACATTCTGCCGAGCAAAGCAATACAAAGAGAAGACAGTGGAGAGTATCTGTTTGGTGTAATTCAGTATTCCTGGTGTGGGATCGTTACCAACTACAAATACCTGCAATTACAACAATGGTAGTGAGACACACAGCGATTGCAATACTGACAATCAGACACAGAGCATTTCCCCCCTATAGGAAATAATCAAAGAACACCACTAATAATAGCATTACAAGCAGAAGCACCTGGCTAAGTTATCAAATATAATCATCTTACTGTATTGGGCATAAAGAACATTTATTAACCATTCACTTGTTCATCAACTGGCCAATCTAGGAATATCCAGTGTTTCTGCCCAACAAGGGAGGGCTATATTGTGTGATAGAGCTGCACGTATCTCAAAAATGATTGAACAGAAAAACAAATCCTTTGACAAGTAAACAAGTTCCCTTTAATGTATTTTGTATTAGTATGTAATTAAAAAGTGGAACTAAAACCTTCTATATTCACCTGTCCCCGTTCTGTCGAAAACATCACCATCATCTTCCTTCTTCTCTTCCTATTTGCAATCTTTGACCAATATGATTGGCCGGGACAGGATGACTTAACTCCTGGGTATACCAGCTAGCAACGCACACAGCTCAGCTAGTTTGACTATTCTAGGAAGCGATCAGTCAGGTAAAAAAAAAAAAATCACATCAGGGACATCACCTATCACTTTTTACAATAAAACCCTTGCCCTACTGGGAGTTGGCCCTTAACACTAAATATTAAGTACTTACCTTGACATCAACACTCTCTTGGTACTCCATATATCAGACCATCCATGAGTTATGGGACATTAATTTTCCTACAATGGTTTTTCAGATGACAGCCCCCCCCGGTTGGTTGTCTGGTTTATTCCAATTGGTTTTTTGTTTTCTTATTTTGTTATCTAATTTGTTACAGAAATATGAGGATTAAAATGTTTATTGTACTACACAATAAACCTGGTAAGGAAACGACTAAACAAACATGCCCAAACTAAAAAAAAAAAAAAAGAAAAAGAAAAAAGGGACAGGAAATGTTGATGACTATGCAAGCAGTTTTTTTCTTTATTGTATAATTCTGCTCATTGTTCTGGCTGGATGCTGGCTATCTGTATGATTGCAATTTATGTGATGGTTATTTATTTCTGTTTGGTATTTCCATTTCATGTCATTAAAAAATAATTAAAAAAACCCTTACCCTGTCTGATCACATTTTTTTTTTAAGTTTTTAGTTCCGCTTTAACACTGGGATCTATCATAGGCTGGTGTCTAATACGAGCAGTAGTGAAAAGAAGGGGGGGAGGCCTGCAAGGATACATGCTATGCTTCTTACAATAAAGCAATGAAGTGAACCTATAGCAAAGGTTCTGGTACTGCTTTTAAGTTGTTTCAAAATATGAAGGTAATGAAGTAATTACACCAGGTTGGTTGGATCTGGTGGTGCTCCCATGTCTGTTTCCAGCAGACAAATACAGACTGCTTATGGGAGGCTAATTAATGAGGTTATACAGCCATTATATTCACTAGTGTTTCTTAGCTGAGGAATAAAAATGAAAGTGTGCACACATCTCCTTATTCCTACCCATCTGCCTCATCCATGTTTAGTATACTTTTTGCTTAGTAAGAAAAGGACACTTACTATATAAAAGTATTGGAGCTTTATTATATATTTAGCTTGCTACTTGACTTACACTTACCTTAACAGTGTCCTCCACACATTGAGACAGTTCTAATTCTGACACCAAAGTCTCTCCTGAGACAAAGGGCTTTTCTAGGAGAAAGAACAAGAAATGTGAGAAATTATACAAAAATTGTATCTATAGTTTTTTTTTGGTACATGCAGCCCCCATCCTACTTAAATTTCACCTATCACATTAGAGTGTGAACCTCATAGTTAGTGACATGACTATGGACTTTGTAAAGGGCTGAGTAATATGCCGGTGCTAATTAAATACTGTGTAAAAATAATTTCATAAATAATGATACAATATTAAAAGCAATTATTAATTGTAATATACATAAAAGAAACAAAACATCCAACATACAAATGCAGTCATAAATTGTAAAATAAAATCAAAAAGGTTACACTGCATTGTATTTGAGCATACATCACTTCACCATGGGACAATGTGGCTATTTACCTGCCTGTAGCGCAGTGCAACGCAGCAGAGGTTCCAGCATTGGCCGAATTAAAAGCTTCTCTGCCAACTCTGGCTGATCACGACCCATCTTCAGAAACGTTTCAGTGGCCACTTTCTGAAACTGACGTGCTGTCAGTGTGTTCTGAATGTGTAGTAAATCCAGGATCTACAAGGAAGAAAGGTTTAAGTGGATGAAAGACTTGTGCTAGGCAGTGTCATTTCTGAATCTAAAGTTTATTTCACCACTCTGTGCCTTTGTCAATGACACTAAGAGAACCCCTGGTACCTGTTAGATCTCTTTAATGCCACCCGGGAGCTGCTTGGAGCAACTCGAGCTCAGCAAAAACTTGAGCTCATGAAAAGGCTGCAGCAAAGTGCATGGTTACCTGTGGGCAGACCTTCTGGTAATACTCTTCCACAGTAAGTGATTGCTGAGGACATGATGCCAGGACCTTCGCCACAGCGTCACATTTCTTCCAATTGCTGGCAGCAGCTTCTGCGTCTCTTCCTCCAGCAGCACCAGCTGTAACATGAAAGCAAAAAAAAAAAAAAAAGTTTTTTTTTAGCATTATTATCCCCCCGCTGAATTCTCTGGTAGTGAATACTATGGTCGTATTTTTCTACGTCTCCTATTAAAACAATGACTTGTTCTGCCACCTAGTGGCCAATCCTCAAAAGTGCACAGCTGTCACAATAGGAAATAATTAGGAAAGAAACACATTTTATGAGTGAACTGAAGAGGGAATAATTTATAAATGGAGCCCAATGAAAACACAAACAGCTATTATGCCTTCTACCTATGCATTTCTTTATCCTCAGTAGCTTCAGAGCTGAGATATTTCTAGGTTAGTTTTGCCATTCAGACATTTAACTATTTGTTGGCAATCACATAATTTTGCTTTTGCTACAAATCTCAAGCAGCTTACTGGAACTGCTAAATTTCATAGGAGTAGCAACTGCTATTTAAACAGATGGAACAAACAATGGAGTAAGATACACAAATAGCATGGAGCAACTCCTTTAAGAGAACTGTTGTGCATAGTTAAGGCACTGGTTTTATGTAAGCTAACTTCTGAAACATCAAAATAATAATTTTACCAGCACAGTTATGCTAAATCTTCTTTGTAGTTCCAAGTTATTGAGGTAATGGCCAGTATGTGGTGATGTTTCTAGGCAGCTCTGGCCTTAAATGTAACTAAAGTCAAAATGTATTAAACCCTCCACCAAAAGCACAGTGTGATTACTTCCTTGATTATTTCTGTTCTAGCTTCTTTTATTTTCCCACTCAAACCCCACTCCCACTTCAGTTCCATAATGTCTGTTATTAAGTTACCTATGCAGCCATGCAGGGTTCCACAGAGTCCCACCATAACCACCCATGTGTACTCGCTGCCAGTAATGACTGCAGCCAGATCTTCCAAAACTGTCTGCACTGATATGGACAGAGAAGATTTGTGCTGTATATCAATCCACTTCCCCAAGGCAGTTCATTGGCAGTGGCTCCCAACTATAAAGTTGTCATGCTTGTGATATTTGTAGATGGCTCTAGAGCAGGGGTGCCAAATCTGGCCCCCAACGGCCTTTTTTTTGGCCCCCAAAGGAATCCTAAATATGAACTGCAGCTGGCCTGCTGCTGCATTGAAATAGCGCTGCTACTACAATACCCGGCATCACTCGAGTCTGTAGACCAGCGGGCTCTCTGCCTATGCGTGGCACCGCATTGGACTGTTTTATAGATGCAAATAATGCTGAGAATTTTAGTAGCCGAGTTATTTCAATAAAGAGGGAGTTTCAGCGGCGGGCCACTCATAAGATTTAGCTCTGCACTGGCAGTGTCTGGCATTTCCAGCACTCCCCCTCAGCTGTACTTTTCCTCACTACTCCAAGGCATGGACTAATAGTTAGATTTTCAAAGAAGAATATTGTTAATTTTATTGTTTGCCTGTGCAAAAAGGTTACCATTGAAATTTAACTCAGAAGGCTACAAATAGAGAAAGAGGCATAAGATTTTTTTCTTAAATAAAATGCCTATTATGCCTCTTTCTCTAATAAAAGCTTGTTTCATATTGAATGTGAAGCAAGATCTCTTTGTTTCCATATGGAAATGGTTTATATCTAATGAGAATAAAACATTTCCTCAATTTTTAAAATAAATTTCAAGGTTGGCCCGCGACTTTGTCAAAGTTTTTAATTTTGGCCCTCTGTGTATTTGAGTTTGACACCCCTGACCTGAGCAATGAGGTATGAAATGTGCTCCCGAGGACAGTTATGTGACATTTCAGTGAGGTGCTCAGTGCCTGCTTTCCATCCAGAAGATCAGGAAGTCAGGTTGAGTAATCAAAGGGGTTTTTATTATACAAGATCACATGAGTATTAGAAAAAAATTAAAATGTTCTCTTGATTTGAATATAGATAAAAGTAAGGTATGAATAGTTTTTTGTTTTGGTAGAAGAAAACTATAGCCAATGGTATAATTAGGTATATCATACGATCTATAATGATATATCCTATGTTTTTCCTAAATCTCTCACTTTCACTGTAGGGATGAAGTCTCCATGAGGGATCTCTTGGCAGCTGTTGTGCTACAGACAGATCTGAAGTTCAACCAAACCCTGGATTTCTCCTAGCAGGTAAGTTATTTCACAATAGCAGCCACGGTTGGGCCCTTCTTGTTATAAATGCTACATAAAATATTGTTCTAACCATTAATTATTAGAGCATGCAACAGCAACCATTCAACCAACCTCCAGCTCCTTCTAGGATTCCACGAACCACAGCCTGAACCCCGCTGGGTTTCATTAATCGCTCTGACAGCAGCTGACCAGACAAACGGCGCAGCCAGGCAGGAGCCGGGGCCCTCTGCACTGAGGATGAAGCTCCTGAAGGACGTGGCCCCTAAAACACAGAACAAGGTTTATTAATTATTTTATCAATAAGTTTCAAGGTAGGCCCGCGACTTTGTCTAAGTTTTTAACTTTGGCCCACTGTGTATTTGAGTTTGACAACCCTGATCTAAGATTTCAAGAAGTCTGTTGTTACACTTTAAACAAATGGTATGGATAACCATGTAAAAAAACAAAAAACACAACAAATATTAGCATTCACCCTGAATGACAACAGAGCCTTACCTGTCTGGGTCCTCCTTGCAGAATTAACAGTTCCCTGATCACTAGCGGCTGGTACAGCTGATCCATTAGCCCTCTTAACGCCTCCTTACATTGGATCCTCTCACTTTCTGTCAAATTCTAAAGAGAAAAACAGTAGAAAGTAATCAGTACATTGATACAAAATATTACATTGGGCTTTACAAAGTCCATTGTCATATCACTAACTGTCCCTCATTCTTTAATAAATAGCCCTGTAATATGTCTAGAGTGTAAGCTCTTCAGGGCAGGGTGCTCTCCTCCTGTGTCACTGTCTGTATCTGTCTGTCATTTGCAACCCCTATTTATTATACAGTGCTGTGTAAAATGTTGGCGCTAAATAAATCCTGTTTTTTATTAATATTAATAATAATTATAATATGTCAAGAAGATCAATGTGCTACTTACTTGTTTATCACAGAAGTTATGCTGGCAATAAAAATATTAAAAATGTTTTACGTATTGTAAAAGTGAGGTTATGTCCAAAGGGGATCAAAAAATCGTATTGTTTTTTGTTGCCAAGCCAATTGTATTAGGAAGAGTGTAAGGAAAGAAAAAATGGCTTTTTTATGACAAACTAATATTGTTAAAACAGAAACATTTTATTGTAAATATTCAAACACAATTAAAATCCAAAGGTAATATCATTACAAAATAACAAATAGAAGTAACAAAAGGTATAATATAATCAAAGGACAATGTTTTTTGGGCTTGTTACAAATAAATCATAAAGCCAAGCTTTCCTTACACTCTTAAATGTTTTTGTGGCATTGTATCATAAGGCTGCATACACACATGCGATAATTGTCGTTGGAAAGGATCTTTCACAATCCTTTCCAACAACAAAAGACTGCACGATGCATGAACGAGCGCTGTACATACAGCGCTGTTTTTCTCTGTAGAGAGAGGAGGGGGAGAAGGATGGAGCAGCACCCCACTGTGATCTCTCCCTGTCACTTTTATTATGATCATTCGTTGTCTGTGGATCCACCAGAACGGACGACGAGCGCTGTACACAGGCCAGATTTCCGTCCGATATCAGCCCTGGGGCAATTATCTGATGGGAATCATCTGACATGTTTACGTAGCCCAATGCTATGTACACGTCAGATGATTAGATTGGTCGGGCTTGTCTCGGGGGAGAATCTAACATGTGTACAGCGATCGTCGTCCGTCCTGGCGGATCCACGGACAATAAACGACAAACGATCGTAATGAAAGTGAAAGGGAGAGAGCGCAGCGTGTCACTTGACAACATTCATAGCTCTGTCCTGATAGATCTGATGAGTGACCGCTGTCTGGTGAACGACAACCACATGCCGCTTGCTTACTCTCCCCCCTCCCCCTCATAGAACAGAACAGCCCGGTCACTCTTTTATGGTTTCCAATGACAAGAACTGAGCGCATGCTCCCTGTATACCTTCACACCGCCCTCAGTATGCGGCTCTATCTTCGTCTTGGTTGGGCAGTAGCCCAGCTGGCACAGTGCGGCCATGAGATCCCCCAGATGCTGCGTATACAACAGGCTCCCCAGGGACGGATGCTGGGACACCTCTAGGAGGGTGGTGCTGGTAGCGTAGAGCCTCTGTTGGCGCGCGTTAGGCAGGTCACATGACACCATGGAACAGACCAGGGCTCCGAATTCTGAACGGTGTTGCAGAGGAAGCCCAATGCCAGGCAGGAGATAGGGACAGATCCCCATTGAGACCACAAACTGCAGTGCTGAGCGGACCGTCTTCTGCTGGGTGATACTGAGGGTATCTGGGCTCAGGGCTGGGACAGCCTCAGGGGTCTTAAGATTGGGTTTAGGTGGGGTGAACGAAGCTGCCAATTGAACCATACACTCCTTCAGACACAGGAGCAGCACCAGGGCTTCTGATATGAACCTCCACGATGGATCTGCCGGGGGTTCCGAACCCTCTTGTATCAGCTTGGTGTCCCCTAAGACCTTCGTCCGCAGAATTCGCAGATTCTCCCACTTGGGGGCAGTTTGAAGCTCTTCCTGCAGGGAGGCGACATTGAGCTGCAACGTGCTGATCAAAGCAGCCTGTTTATCAGTATCCTGTGCAGCAGATCCAGCCTCTAAAATGGAAAAAAACACATTTATATTTAAGTTTTCCTATTAGCTGGTCTGGATGATCACATTTAATAAATAGGAGAAGGATGAAAAACCCTGTGTAGTGTTTACTGCTATGGGCAGCTCTGATTTTTCCTCATTTCCTGTCCTGGTGACAACACACAGGAAGTGAAGTGAAATCTATTACAGGCAACACATTTATGAAATGCTCGCCGATACTGAGCTCCATTACTAACAATTCAAACACAATAGAGATGTACAAGGCCAGGTGCATGCCGGGGGCTACTCCCACAGCCACCCCGTCTGTCCTCACCTCGAGGGGTAATTAGTATTTTCAAAGCTTCTGTCACTTGAGTCACGCTCACAACACACGCCATCTTGCTACACCCAAAGTCGCATCTGAATGACGTCACGGCAGCTTCGGCGCGGCTGAACACAGAGCGGCCATATTTTGTGTGGTTCTGGTGATGCATCACGTGATGAGCAGCGGGTCTCATAGAATTGGAGGGAATCTCATGCTGCTTGACAACATTCCATACAGGTAAAGAGGACCTGTCATCAGTGAGCCACAGAACTGTTCTTTGCTACTATTATGAAAATTGTTAGTGGAAGCAGTGCCTAATGCGTGTTTTATTGTTTTTTTTTTAAGTCAGACTGTACAAAGGGAAATAAAATAATAAAGTTAAAGGTATTTAATTCAGCTATTGAATGAAATATGTTATAGTGACCATCAATGTACAGATCATCTTGAAGCTGAATACATTTTGCTGGTAGAATGGCCCATTTAAAGTAGAACTCTGCACCAGGCCATGATGGCTTATCGCAGACCCCCCAGTATTTCGTATTATATCTATAGAGAGGGACAGACATCAAACCAACTTAGGATATACAATACAAGCCCATCCTTGATTGGCTTTGGTGGGAGATTGGGCATCAAAATGACATAAAATACAAACTACATGGCATTATGTGCACTGGTGAGGGAGTGGAGGGCATTAGACCAATATACTGTACAGTATACAAGGCCTTCTATGATGGGTCTCGGAGAGAGAAGAGGCACCACAATGACATATAATATAGAATACAAGTGTTTTATTATCAGTCACAGAGAGAAAGGGCATCACAATGACATATGATGCAAAATAAAAGGCATTCTCTGGTTGTCCAAAGAGAAAGGGGGAAGCAAAATAACTCATGATACAAAGAGGAGAAAGAGGAAGCATTAAAATAATATACCATACAGAATACAAGATGTTGTGTGACTGTTGAAGGGGACAAAACAACATACAGTGGGGGAGTATTTGATCCCATGCTTATTTTGTACGTTTGCCCTCTGACAAAAAATGACAAGTCTATAACTGTAATGTTAGGTTTATTGTAGGTGTAAGAGACAGAATAACAACAAAAGAACACTCAAAAACCCAGTGCTCAAAAGTCAGAGCTTGATGTGCATTGTAATGAGTAAAATAAGTATTTCATCCCCTATCAACCATCCACAAATCATTTTCCATTCCCTGGCTGAGGGAAGGAGGTGCTCACCCAAGATTTGACCGTACATGGCCCCGTCTATTGTCCCTTCTATGCGGTGAAGGTGTCCTGTCCCCTTAACAGAAAAACACCCAACAACAGAATGTGTCCACCTCCATGTTTGACAGTGGGGATGGTGTTCTTGGGGTCATAGGCAGCATTTCTCCTCCTCCAAACACGGCGAGTTGAGTTGATGCCAAAGAGCTCAATTTTGTCTCATCTGACCACAACACTTTCACACAGTTTTCCTCTGGATCATTTACCGTATTTGTCGCCGTATAAGACACTCCAAATTTTAAAGGAGGAAAATCTAGAAAAAAATGATTCTGAAAGATTATTCCCCTTCTGATCACTCATGTGCCATTCATACCGGTATTCCCCTTCTGATCACTCGCGTGCCATTGATTGTCCCCTTCTGATCACTCTGTGCCATTCAAATTCCCCTTCTGATCACTCTGTGCCATTCAAATTCCCCTTCTGATCACTCTGTGCCATTCAAATTCCCCTTCTGATCACTCTGTGCAATTCAAATTCCCCTTCTGATCACTCTGTGCCGTTCAAATTAACCTCCTGATCGCTCTGTGCCGTTCACTTACCTTTTTTTCCACTGTACGGCAGTTAGGGCAGGGATCAGCAGGGGGCGCTTTGCCGGCTTCTTTCGCTCTGCACTGCAGCCAGGAGGAGACACACGCTGCAGCCAGCGAGGAGAGGGGACACACGCTGCAGCCAGCGAGGAGAGGAGACACACGCAGGATCGGGTATCGGGTGAGTATCTTATTTTAATTATTTTATAACACGGTTTTTGTCATATAAGATGCACCAACTTTTCCCCCCAGTTTTGGGGAAGAAAAAGTGCGTCTTATAGGGCAAAAAATATGGTAGATGTTCATTGGCAAACTGCAGATTGGCCTGTATATGTGCTGTCTTCAGCAGGGGGGACCTTGCGGGCCCTGCAAGATTTCAGGCCTTCACGGCGCAGTGTGTTACCAATGGTTTCTTGGCGACTATTGTCCCAGCTGCCCTGAGATCATTGACAAGTTCCCCCCGTGTAGTTCTAGGCTGCTTGGTCACCATTCTCCTGATCATTGCAACTCCACGAGGGGAGATTTTGCATGGAGCCCCAGATGGAGGGAGATTGACAGTTAGTTTGTGTTTCTTGGCGATAGTCTTGTAGCCCAGTCCAGCCCCTTGTGTAGGTCTACAATCTTGTCCCTGACATCCTTAGACAGGTCTTTAGTCTCGGCCATGGTGGCTAGTTTGGAATCTGATTGATTGCTTCTGTGGACAGGTGTCTTTTATACAGGTACTGTAACAAGCTTGGATTAGGAACACTCCCTTACAGACGGTTCTCCTAATCTCAGCTCGTTACCTGCATACAGGGAAGACACCTGGAAGCCTGAAAGCTGGTTGATAGGGGATCAAATACTTATTTCACTCATTACAATGCACATCAAGCTCTGACTTTTGAGCACTGGGCTTTTTAGGGTTCTTTTGTTGTTATTCTGTCTCTCACACCTACAATAAACCCACCATTACAACTATAGACTGGTCATATCTTTGTCAGAGGGCAAACATATAAAGTCAAACACTTCTTTCCCTCACTATAAAATCAGGGGTGTAGTGGGGCGCACACGAGTGCGCCATGCCCTCATTTTTTCGAGAATGGGCAGCTGTGCCCACCTTTTTTTTGCCAAGTATTCTTTGGTGGTCTGTGGCTCTGGCTGGTCCACCACACAGGGTCAGGAGAAGGACCCCGAAGGTCTCCCATTGTCTCTTCGAACACAACCCGCCCACTCTCCCATTGTAGGCTCAGACCTGCGATGGGAGAGTGGGCGGGTTCTGGCATCATGACGTCACTCTGGGGGAAGTTTCTTAGAGTGACACATAGGCAGGGGTGTAGTGGGGCGGACACGCCATGGATAGTACTGTGCCCCCTTTTCTTTTTTACGACTACAACCCTGCATAAAATACAAAATGTATGATTGGCCAAGGAAAGAAAGGCAGCATCAGAATACCATACAATACAGAATACAAGGCGCTCTGTCATTGGCCAAGGGGACAGAACAAGCATCAGAATTATGTATAATATAGAATATAAGATGTTCTGTGTTTTTCAATTATTGTTTTATTGTTAGAATGAGTAAGGAAGAGTTAAAACTGTATAATAAATTATTTTTTTGCTGTTCTTCCATCTGCAGAGATTTCCTTTCACATTCTGTCTTGCAGAGGCAACTGGAAATGGGGGAAAACATCCCCAAAGTAAACAGAATTCCCATTTCTCCTCCGCCTCACTCATCCCAAGCACCTCATTCTTGATTTATCTGTTAAACAATTGCCCAGGCCCTGCATGCTTTAGCTTTGCTTCAGTTTCTACACAGCACGTCACGTTGGATTTGAAGAAAAGCCAGGCATCCTGACATGTCTACTGAGAATGGATTGAGCATATTGCAGTACTGTGTTTCGATTCATGCTGCCTTTTCTGCTTGCCATGGGGGTAGGTGACTATATGGGTGAATTCTCCCTGACCTTAATCTGTAATACCTCAAAAAGCTCTCCAAGGCCGGAGAGGATAGACTTTCATCTGTGAAGCTGGGTGTTCCTGGAATGGATTTCTTCAAAGTCATTTGCTAGCAAATGTTCTAAATCCTGGAGCAGATCCATTCCAGGTTTGCTGGATCACCCAACTTCACCGATGAAAGTTTATCATCTCCAGCCTTGGAGAGCTTTATTAAATCAGGCCCATTGTCTCTGATCAACTGGACAAGTAGATGGGGGAATTTTATTCACACTAGAGTACTTCTGATGAGGTATACTGTAACAACAAGAGATAAGGTGGTGCTGGGTGCAATGAAAATCAAAAGAATTGGTGACAACCCTTCCAGATTCTGTAAACATCAGGGTTGTCGAGATCTCCTTGCTCCGTGCTACTTTCCATTTTCTCGCAGTGGTGGGTGCCATCTGTCAGGTGGGTATAAAAGGGTTCATACCCTGCCATTAGACTCCCCTTTCCTCAATGGGCCACAATGTGGTAGGGCCTATTATTAGGCACCAGCTATCTCATATTTTTATGGTGGTGATGGTATTTTATGAACAGTGGACATTTGAACACAAGTCTACCCACATCATCACCACCACTTTCCTACACCATGTGCCATCTGTATGGTGTTAGAAAGGTTCATACCCTGCCTTTACACTCCCTTCGCCTAGGATTAATGGGCCACGAGGTTTTAAGGACTGGCCAGCAGCCATTTATCAGGTAACAGCTATTTCATAATTATGTGGTGATGTTGGTATTTGGGAAGGGATCGGGGACCCTTTAGAGCAGTGGTCGCCAACCTTTTCGGACCTATAGACCACTAAATTTATGGGCCCCAGACTGCGCATGTGCGGAGAGCCGTGTGTCACTCAAGGGGGAAGAAACTTCCTCCAGAGTGATGTTAGGATGCCACAACCCGTGCACCACCGTAAACCTTCGATCCCTAAGGGGGACATGGTCTGCGGCTCTGGCCGGTGCACCGGCGACAGAGCGAAATGTTCTCGTGGACCAACTATCGGTTGGTGACCGCTGCTTTAGAGCACAGGCCCCTTAGCCTTCCAACACTTTCCTACGCCCATGGTGATGTACCATTCTGTAATAATCCCATTACAGATCCCATTACCTACACACCTACCATTTTGAAAAGGTCCTAAAACCCAAAGGTCTAGTATATCAAATACAGAGACCAATATGTAGCATGTCTGAATTATTACTATTCAATTTTATGTACCCAGCCAAGGTTGAGATGGGGGTCAACATTACTCAGTACTGACGGTTAGATGAAGACAAATCCAACACAGATGCCTGGACAGCCAAGATTAATATCAGCATAAACACGATTCCAGATAACATGAATCAAATAAAAACCAATGGGCCACATGATATTTCTTCTAAATAACTAAGTTTTATTTAATAAAGAACTGCAAAGCATTTATGGGGAATTATTGGAGCATTAACTCTGTTTTGCAGGATTCCATTATAGATTATCACAATCTATAACCTGCCATTGTACAAAAGTTACCCAACATTTCTAGTTAGCAAGCAATAAAACAGGAAACATAAAAGTTACAACTTTACAGGTTTTTGTTGCATACATTTGCTGTATCAAGGCACCTCTGTAGGGTGTGTAGTGTGGAGCTCAGCACTGTATGCATGCCCAGTTACAACATCAGTGGCCATCCAATGGCCAAAGAAGATCTCCATACATCAAGTATGTATGTAGTAGTATGCAAGTCTGCCATGTAGTCGGTGGAAAGCATGGTGGCTTCCTAGGATGCAGAGATGGTAGGATCTTGGACCTGTCATGGCTGCAGGGCACCTGCACAGGTAGTGCATCACCCACCAATGAGTTCTGCTTTACCAAGTAGCTTCAGTTGCAGGCTGTAAATATTCATATCACCTCCTGGCTATAAAGTGTGCTGAAAATGGATGGTACAAAAAATTAGCTAAACTTCAATACAATTATTTTTCAATAAAACTTAGTAAAACTTTTGTTTTCTGTTCAACTAGTTTTATTTTTTGCCAACAGCCACCCCACCCACCACCATGATAGACACCCTCCAAACCCATGCTTCATAGCGTTAATGATAATAGACTTTATGTGAATCTGAAAATGTAGTAGTTTGCCATCTTTGCATACTTACTGTCTATTACTTTTATTAAAACTCTTCCAGAGACTCGTATAGGGCTAAACTCAACTAAAATCTAGAAAGTCAAAGTTGATAACAATCGAAAGTTTCTATTAGACCTAATTGTACATTTGTCAATCCATAAAAAATAGCTAAATGTAAATTTGGTTTTATTGTATATAAAGTGTAATTTTTGGATACGTGTACGCTAATCTATAGACGTTTTGGATATATTAGTGTATAACCAGCATCCCTGGCAGTTACTTTTATTACTGTCCAATTGGGGAGATTTACCCCTGATATCCCCCATTTGTCTTGTGGGCAGATGTGCCAATCTCTGCCGTGCAAAAGTCCATGGTAGGCATTTCTGCCTACAAGACAAATTTAGGCCATACACACAACAGAACTAGGCTTCATTGAAGAGTGGCACGAAAAGAGCCATTGGTATAATAAAATATGTTTGGACTTTTCCCAAAAGCAGACACCCCAATCACACAGAAGAAGGTTCTCTGCTTAGATGAAAAAAACTCTTTTCATTGCCCTGAGAGCATCCAACAGTGGAGTGCATGTGGTGGCTAAAACTACTCTGGGGTGGTTTAAAGCAGCCGTTGCCAACCGCTGGTCCGCAGCTGTGGCCGGTGCACCCCCGAGCGGGGTCAGATAAAGGACCGTGCTGGGGCTTGGGGGGGGTGCACCAGCTAGAGCTGCTGTCCATGTCCCCCAAACAGGTCTCAGACTCAGGGAAATGGGCGGGTTCTGGCATCAGGATGTCAGTATGGGGAAAGTTTCTTCCATGAACCGGTAATACGAGCCGGGAACCGGTAAATTTAGTGGTCTGTGGGTCCGAAAAGGTTGGCGACCACTGGTTTAAAGGGAAATGTTTAAATGCTTTTGTTTTTAGGAATGGTTGACAATCACAGCACCTAGATGTGCTAAGCCAGTAGAGATACCCCAAAAGACTTACAGCTGTGAATGCAGCCAGTGTTTGACTTTGGGTGGTGAATATTTACCAAGTAACACAAGACTTACTTTTAAAAACATTTATTTTATATAAACAACTTTATTTATATAAAAACAACATAAGATGATAAACACAATGAACATCTGGAGCTCTTACAATAATGCCTACGATTTGGATCTAGATACAGGGAAACGTTCCTTCAGGCAGAACCTGGAGCACAAATACTAAACACATAAAAAGAAACCACTGACTGAGAATTTTTGAAAGACAGATGTTTTACTGGTTGAGTTTTTTTTCTTTAGGTGAGATGTGGATACCTTACAAAGGTCCTCAGCATAGATTTTAGCATGAAGAGCACCAACTGATAGGAGCATTATGCTGACTTCAACCTTCATCCATGGTTTGGCCACCAAGAATTATCACCTATCAAGGCCAATATTATTCATACCACAATGGGGAAACAGCACCAAGGTGTAGGATCCGCATCCCAGAACTGTTTCTGAACAAATCTACACCAGTAGCAAAGATGAGTGACCAAAGGGAAGAGGACGTCTTAGTCCCATGTTGTTTCTAGAGGTCTCTGACCTTCTGGTATGGTTCTTCCAGGATTTTTAGAAGTAATAACTCACAAAGAACCTAAAAATACTTAAGCATTTCTTTTTGGTGCCCCGTGTAAACTTAAGCACCACCCCTCACCACCATCATTTCTGCTTCTGTAAACATTTAGGAAAGTGCTGTGAGATTTTCACATCCTACAAGGTACATTCAGCAAATGCTGATCCAGTTTCATGGATAATGGAACACAAGTATCGTAATATATTACACCTTCATAGTGACGTTATATTTAAGGTACAAAAATACAAATTTTCGCGACATCAGGTTGCATAACATAAGTAGAAGATAGATTTTCTCAATGGGGTCTGACATTACACACAGGCACACTATAGGTAATAAACATTCGGTTTATTTTCAGATGCAAAAATATAGTTATCAGACAGAAGTTAGAATTAGGGTTTTCTCTCTCTAAGGCTATGCTCAGATTTGCTTCGGCACAGTGCAGCTTCTGGCGGCTGGCACTTTGCCCATTGAGAATGAATAGAGGCAGCAGCAAGTGGTTCAGTGCTACCCGCTGCCACCCGCTGTAACATGCAAATGCTGGTCCTTTAAACCAGCTGCGAGGCTGCACAGGAACCAGGAAGAAATTGCAAATTTTACAGCAAGTGGCATCAGGTAGTTCTGAACTGCTCATTGCCACCACATTCATACTCAATGGGCTAGTGTGGGTGATATGTTACATGAGGCTTATTATTTGAGAAAGCAGTACCTGCACCACAACCAGTCTGAACCAGGAAAGGAATGATGAATGACCAAAGAGACAATGAGGTCCTAACCCCATGTTGTCTGACTTTCTGGCATAGTTGGTACCTTGCTCAAAGAACCAGCTTTACATTGGCAGCACACGAAACTGAACCGCTCCCTGCCACCCCCATTCATTCTCAATAAGCTAGCACTTCCTGTAGAATCCCAGAAACTTGACGAAGCAGTAACTGCAACCTCACTATCAATCTGAACATAGCCTAAATGTCCCAAATAAATGTTTCATGTGTCTTGACTTTGGCAAGAACAACTCTATATGTGCAGTGTTCTCCCTATATCAAATATTCTAAAAAAAAAAAATAAAAAAAGAGTTATATTATATCTACATCTGGTCTCTGGTATGACACTCTTCCCAAAACAAAAATGGACACATCCTTGTACTAATGGCATTTCCATAGGGTTTAAAGAATTCTTAGAACTGAACTTGATTTGTGTCACAGTTGTCAAAATATAAAAATTTCCCAACCATTACCCCAGCGATAAATTAAGGACCCTCTGAAAAGATTAAAAAGTGTATATATATAAAAAAATCATACGTAAGCACAACATAAAGGACCCAAATTCTTTTTTTGCAAATACCATTGTTTAAGCAGACCTATCAGCAAGATATTAAAGCAAACTGGTACTGGTGGAATATGGAGGCTGCCATGATAATCCAATGGCTTCTGGAACAATTAGGTTCTTGCCTTGTGTTGATGGTATCAGCTTCATATAATCTCTGAGATCTTCCAGACCAATATATACAAACCATTTACAAATATATTTGTATTTTATTTAAGGTGTGTTCAGGAACTGAAGAATTTAATGCAGAATAACCTACTGATCTACGTTTTCAGGCACTTTTGGCTACCAGTGGCATATGGCAGAATTCTTACATGTGATAACTTAACAGGAATTTGATAAAGTAAATATTATATACAAAATACTTTCTTTTACATAAAAATTGTGCCTGATATAAACCTTTTGCATGACAGGTCTGCTTTAAAAGACGCAAATCTATACAAAATGCCAACAGCAGGTAATTAACTGACTGCAGCAGAGAAAGATATTTCTGAAGTCACCACAAAGACAATTTGATTTTGGAATTTGGCATGCCCCCATCAGTGATAAGCTGAGGTGCTGTGATGGGAAAACAGAGAAGCAGAACTGATAGTCCTCCACTGGCTATATACACAGTGCTATCACATGGCATGCTCTGACAGTTCCTGCAGGTCGTAGAAAGGGGTACAGTGTGCTGGTTAGTCCTCATCTCCTCCATACATGTCCGCCAGTTTAGTAAAGCGTGGTCCCCAGTCGTTCAGAGCGCTGTAATCCTGGTCACCAGAGCTGGAGGAGTTCAGGGAGCTGAGAGAGGCGGCTTCTGACCCGCTGCCTTCATAGTCAAACACCAGCAGTGAATCATATGGGGGAGCAGTGGGGTCATTGTCGGCAGCGTGCAGATTCTGATAAGATAGAAAGATTTGGTTAGAATAATAAGAATCAAAATGATTTCTGTAAGTGCCCTGACAGCGTTTACTTCCTATAATTGTCTCTTATCTATATCAACTTCATGCAAATATATTATGTAATTATCATGCACCATGTAATTGGCCACTCCACAAATAAGGATATGTATACAGATAAACCTACCTCATCAATAAAGTTTCCAATCTCATCAGGATTGGCTGGTCTTGGCCGGTACTGAGGCGCGGGCATGAGCGTTGGTGCAACATCATTACGGATGACCTCTGGGCGGGCATCAAGACCACGGTGAAGTTGGCCCAGATCGAAATCCTGAAAGGGTAAAGCAAGTTCAGTTAGTATTATTCAGCAAATTATGACTTTTCCTAACTTTTGCATCATCATATTTGTCTGGAAAAGGTCATTTTCACTTGAGGATATGTTCCAAGTTCTACTCCAAGGGTGGCAAAGCTCCATTCTGAGTTAGAGTCAAATGGAACTATCCGCCAACTGCTCATGACAACATATGGTAGAACCGGACTAAATAAGGGGGACGGGGGAGCAAATGGGCTTTAACTTGTACTCTGTGGTCATCTTGAATCTTCCATAGACTTCTATATGGCTTAAAGGGTGTGGAAAAATAGGAAAAACAAACTGTGCCATACCTGATCCTCCTCTCCGCCACCTTCTTCATCATAGCAGTAGACGTTATCTCGTGTGTCTTCTTCAGGAGGCAGCAATGGCTCCTTCACAACCTTCTTCTTCCTCACAAACAGGAGAAGCAACAACAGCAGGACTATCAGGAAGAACAAAGTGAAGAACATGATGAATAATAGTCTATTGCTGACTGTAGGCAAACCTTTATCTACAACATACAACAGGTAACGTAAGGGTGGGCTAAGGAGGAACTATGAAAGAACAGGCAGTGATTTTGTAAAGAATTCCTTTTTCATATTCAAGACTAATAATATATTGTTTTTAATATATCTTGGGTAATTATAAAATATTGAATGTAGATATTTCAAATTTATACAGCTCCAAGCCAGCAGATGGAGGTCTACATTTCTTCTCAACAATCTGTTCCGTACAAGGCTCGGTAGTTGAAGCTCAGATTGTGCACAAAGCTTAATAAGACAGCTACTCCCTTCCTTCCTCCACCAAGATTGTCTGAACTCTCATATTTTAAACAGACACAAACCCCACTCTGATCTTTGCTACTTTATACAGAGTAAAATGCTGTTTTATGCTGTTTTCTTTTTTTTTGTTTAAAGTTGTTATGAACATTTTTAAATAAAATCAACAATAACATTACACAGATGCTGTTTTCTAATAGGCCTAAAGTTCTCATTTATGTCTGGACTGAGATTTGGTGATGTAATTACTGTGCTGCCTATTATTTTCCTTGCTGGAAGGCAAACTGAATCTGGAGACCTGCAGAGCAAAAATCTCCCTGCTTCTCCCAGCTTAATTTTTCTGTTTTCTGCTTTGCTCCTGCTGCTCCTTGATCCCTACCCCAGTCATCAGAGGGGCAGCTTGGAAATCAGAACCAAAGCCTCCACCAACATAGCTGTTTCCATACAGAAACACAAGTTAATAGGAAAAAAGAAAAAGATCTGCTGCAGAGAGCTCACAGGCAGTATTGGTGAGTTTTTGTCCACTGCTTGCCTTTTTCGGGCAAAGCTTCAAGTGTCCTGGTCCTCCTTAAGAAGGACATACAGTTAAAAATAACAGAAAGGCTGAAATTGGTATCTCTTCTGGAATAAATGCTGCTCCAGGCACTTCAGTGTTGGTTACATTGTTATAGGTTGCCCTATCCCCCCAATGAAGAAGAGGAACAGAGTTCAAGCTGGCTTGATCTCCCCATTCAGAATAAATCAGGTGACAAAGTGATGTCATACATGTGGAAAGCCTTAAAGCAGACCTGAAACAGCATTTTCTCTGGTTAGCCTGCATTCAGGGCCAGTTTTATGGTTGGGCAATATCCCAGACCGCCCACCTTCTCTAGAGCCCCAGTAAACAGAATAGCAAAATGAGAAATAGAATGCTGTGCATTTGGAGGCCCCACCTCATATTTGACCAAGGCCCTATTTCATCTAAAGCCTGCAGTTAGTTACTTTAATGTAACGATTTATCTCGGCAGGACTGCTATCATGGGCCAGTTTAGGTTTTTGCATATAAGACCACATAAAATTGGTATCTAATTTTCACATTATGAGCTCCACAATGCCCAGACCTGAGCACAATGTTTCTACTTACTCAGAAGTGCTAGGATACCCCCGAGGATGCCAAGGATAAGAGGGATGCCCATGGTTCCAGCTAATGCTTTTGGAGTTTCACAGTTGTTATTCTCAGCTGTACACTGACATACTTGTATTTTCAGCATAGTCACATTTGTCACATCGCCATTGTCGATTAGGGTGACAGGTACAAGGTAGATGTCTGAATCTAGATCCTTACTTGGCTTTATCTCAAACTCTGCAAAAAAAAAAAAAAGAATAAAATGATTTACAGTGCCAAAAAGAGTAGTGTACAATATGCAAAATCCTCACCAATGCAATAATATCCTGAGCCTAGGCTGTATAAGGAATTCTGCTGCTGGAAAGAAGAATTGCAGAAGGGATTCCTGGGCTCAGAGGAGGTGGGTTGAATGACAACTTTCACCCCATCTTTTAAAGAGCTTTTTTCTTCATACTCTTTGGGTCAACAGTGTTATTTTTCATAAATACTAATAGCCTAATATATTCCGTGCATTTAGAAAACAACCAGATTTCGCTACAGCTTGCTCCTTTTACCTCCATACTCAGAAGCAGAAACAATTTTTCTCATGGAACCAATAGTCCCTAATTAGCGTAACATGATAAATTTTACCATATGGACTATTAATATAGTAATAAAAGGATGCATGGAAACTTACTGTTTACTACTGCACTGGCTGTCCAGTTTTCACGGGCTTCGCGGGTCAGTTGTGCCCTGTATGGCCCTGCAAATGGCGATAGATCTCTGTCAATGATATTGATATTTAGGGGATCTGGACTTTTCTGGCAAAATATGACATCTTGATATTCCAAATAAGGTCCATTATCATTCACATCCGTAAGGAGTATCTGGAGGGTGCCTGTTCCGGTTGCAGCGGGTGAACCTGTAGACAAAAGCAATATGGTTTCAAGAACTAAACTTCATTTGCAATACACATGTGAAAAGTTTATCAGTATCTGCAACACTGTACCTGAGGGTGACACATGTTGGATGCATTGCTTTCTAGAATAAGAGTAAGGTGCAGTGTTTGATACAATGAGGTGTGTTGGCCCCCCAATTAATATTTTAATATTTAACAGGATTTATATAGCGCCAACATAATACGCAGCATTGTACATAGGGGTTAGTAAATGACAGACAGATACAGACAGTGACACAAGAGGAGAGGACCCTGCCTCGAAGAGCTTACAATCTAGGAGGTGGGGGAAGATGTGTAATGTGCGTGCATTAAAGTAGAACTAAAGTTCCACTTTTAAAAGATCAGTCAAGGCATTATTGCAGAAAAGGAAAGGCGATGTCCTTTCTGTAATATGTATTCTTACTTGCTTGATTCTTACTTGCTGCGGCAAAGCTTTGTATATATTGGACAGATGGACACAAATACAAATCATTTAGGAGCTAGGTATGTGGCCATTTAAAACAACACAAACCACAAATGCACGAGGTAAGGATATTTTATGGATTTATTTTATTAAAGGAAACCTGTGTGTCCTTGAAAGATACTAAGAATTGCTTTCAAGAAACAAACACGGCATTGAATATCAGAACATCAAGATGATGTTCTGATAGCAGCACCATGGCCGTCCACCCCTTGTTAGGCATTGAAATACATATTCTATGAAGCTTTATGCTTGTTTTTTAATGTTGGTGCAGCAATGCAATGGTTTACCCCACCACAAAACATACAAATGAAAAAAAAAAAAAACAGCAACCCGACAGTAGGTTCAGATACATAGATGACGTCAGCTATTGACTCACCGTTGTCTACGGCCAAGATGATGGCTTTATAAATGTTATCCTTGACAAACACGGATTCTCGATCTAACTGTCCATTTCCTGTAATGATTCCATTTTCCGGGTTCACAGAGAGCCACCCAGCTGGGTCATTGCCAATGTAGTAGCTACAAAACACATGAAAAACATTTATTAGGACCAATACTTAACTTGATATGTCGGGCACATTATACCAACTTATATAGTTAGGTTGAAAACAAGTTCAACCATTAGTGAAATAGACCCCAGATAAAAAACCCTATAAGACATAGCTGAGTTCTTTATGGAAAATCAAGTGTAAGATGACCATGTAATGTTCCAAAAAATGCTAATATATATGCTGCCATTTTTTGGACTTTAATGGACTAGAAGACAAATTTAAAGCTCATGCCCACCACTGGCTGTGGTTTTACCAAGCTCCTTGATAAGGCTTCAGGCAGAGCTGTGTCTCAGGGCCAATTAGGAGCATATAGAATTAAAATTTATCATGGACAAGACAAAAAAATCAACCTGATCTTTTGATTCTGCGCTTTGTCCGGATCTTGAGCTGTGTAGGATGCTACCTCTTGACCACTTGGCAGATCTTCGGGCACAGTGACATCTTTCACTGGCGGCACAAAAATCGGAGCCTCATTCACATCTTCCACATTTACTGTGACTGTGGCAGTAGAAGTTATTAGCGGTACAGAAAAGTTGGCTGCGTTGAGGGCCACTACCGTCAGCACATACTGTCTCTTAGTTTCAAAATCCAGGCCCTGCAATCACAAAAAAATGAATTAAAAGAATATATAAACCCTTTCTATAATAATTTTTATTCTCATTGTAGCCCATTACATATCCTGTCTGCAAGTGATACACAGTGCTTTGTCTTACTATTTTTTGCTCAATGTGCACCTACTAAAAAGGTTTAACGAAAAACTCAAGGAGGAGAGTTTCAATCTATGGCATGTATTTATCCGCTTATCATTTTGGTAGGGATTCGACCATTTTCACATTTAAATGTATGCAGAAGTTACAGTATTTGCTATAGTGATTGTTGTAGATTTTCCAGAGGTGCCCCTTCATCAGGTTCCAGAGATTACCTATCACATATCAGTGTTCTCCCCCAGCCCCTTTAAGCTGGGCTCACCACCCAGCACTTTTCAGTAACTCCCCGGCTGTTTTTGGGTTACAGAAATATTGGATTACAATACAGGGCCACCACCCACCTACAGCTTCTTCCCATCCATCTTAAAACATGTCTGGGGGAAATACTGCATATTAATATAAAATATATATAATACAGATACAGTTTCTTGTATCTATTTTATACTTACATATAAATGTGTATATAAGAAAATACATAAAAAGTTCAGGGTTTGCAGCACCAAACGATTCATTTAAATCTAACCAATAATTACAAATATACTGGCCAATGATGGAATCTATGTAATTATTGGTTAGGTTTAAATAAATTGTTCGGTGCTGCAAATTCTGGACCTTTTTCTTCTGTATGTTCTTAGATCATGGGGCTGGATTCTGATTGCATGCACTTTACAATCAGCAGCTGGTGCTGTCCACCCTCCTAGAGGGTATATATTTATATTTATCTTATGAATATTATATATATTTGCAGTTTGCTTGGTGTTCAGCTTTGAAAAAAAAAAACATTTCTTTTGCAAAACAATTTGAAAACGTATCTTACCTTAACAGTTTTTATTTGACCCATGTTATCAGGAGTTGTAATTACGGTAAACTGATTTCCTTCATTTCCCTTAATAATCCTAAACACGGCTTTCCAGGCATCAGTGTTGGGGGTGTCGTCATCTGTGACCGTCAGCAGTGCCACATCGAAGCCCACTTCATTTTCAGGAACCGTTGCTGTGTACTGAAATTAGGAGAATTTCTATCAGAACTGCTACATAATGATCTGTGTGCATGTTGTACTATTTTGCAGCAATTGAAGGACCATAACACAATGTCTCAATGGCCCGGGGTTGTGCCTATTTTTTTTTTTTTTACACTTACCGTAGTGGGATCGAAAACTGGAGCATTGTCGTTGGTATCTGTAATAGTGATCATAGCTGTGCCCGTGGCCGAGAATCCAAAACCTTCCTGATCTGTAGCTTTGAGGATCAATGTATATGTAGGATACAGCTAAAAAGAATATAGAAAAAAAGAATTATTAAAGCAAACAAAATAAAAATTTACCTTTTCTTGATGACCGCCTATAGCCTCAAATCTCTTGGCCAGTTCTCTGCTGACCCCCAATGGGCTCCAGTATAGAGGATCAAAGCTCTTGATCATCTTTTGATTGGATCATTTAAAAGACTTACCCATAGAAAAAAACTTCAGTGCTTCAATGATTTTAAGGAATATCAACCTGCAAGTTTAACATATAATCCAATTTATTTCCTACTGGGTGAAGGGTCTGACCTTTAATTTCTAAATAATAGAATGCTTCTTTAAGTCACCTTGAAGTAGAGCTGTGCTTTGTCCAGGCAAGGGTAAGCAAAAGGAAAACTATTATGCAAACCAGGTAAAATTACCACTCAGAAGATGAGCAAAAATAAAGGTCTATGAAGGCTAAAAGTCACCGTAATCATGCCTTACATGGTGCTATGGAATTCCCATATGATATCACTGACTGGCCCAGCTCTGTCACATGAGTTAGTGGCAGGGACGGTATAAAATTGTATAGGTTTGCTTAAACCAAGATATATTTTGGACACTCATAAAAGGTTTATTTTGCTCCAAACCTACTCTTTTGCTGCAAGAATCCATCTCAGCCCTATCAAGTGCCCAATGTCAAGCCAACGGCAGCAACACTTAGCTAGGACTGTGAGTGGCGGCGAGGGATATCTTGCCACGCAAACTACAAAAATATTTATATTAATCACAAACCTCGCGATCTAATCCAGAGGACAAAACACTGATCAGTCCGGAGACAGAATCAATAGTGAACATCATGTTGTTTGGAAGAGGGGGCTCTTGACTTAAGATGCTATACTCAAGAATGCCATTATTGGTGTCCTCAGTGTCATCTAAATCTGTTGCTGTGACAGTCATTACAGGAGTTCCTAAAATGATATGAGAGGGGAAGAAACATGACAATGAGATGATTCTGGAAAAAATGCTTTCACTAAAGTCATTACATATGATCAGCTAACTTTTTTATATTACATAGGTAATAGCTTTAAGTTCACCTAAATGTCTAAAACTAGCTAAAAATGCAACAATTACCTGGTTTGGATCCTTCGGCTACTGTGCCTTCAAATATCGCCTGTATAAAAAATGGGCGGTTGTCATTTTGATCTGTCACTTTAATAATAATTTCGATTGGATTCTCCACTTTTTGTCCATTGGATGACACAGCATAGACCAAGATCTGAAATGGTAAGAAGGAGATATTATTTCACTGTTATCTAAAGCTTAACACAAACACATGGAAGTGAATCTTGTTCACACAGACATATTCAGAAATATGAAGCAGGGAAGGTGGAATTCCACTGTGTCCTCCCCATAGAAAATGTCAGCAGTCGTCCAGGTCATTTAGGGATTTGCCATGGTGGACAACTAAAAAAATGTCAAGGGATCACTGTACAAATGCTAGATTTGTATAAGTATTCTAAAGGAGACTGCACGGCGAGCATAGGCCATACCCTGACACATTCTTCCTTTGTCTTTAGTATGAGTGAGCTCTCTAGTATGGAGGGGTGCCCAGGCACTTATGTACCCTAAACCTCATCTATGGCACTGCTACCCAGACTATAATCTCAGGAGGAATGAGATTTGGTGATGTCACTTTTGTGCTGCTCATTGTTCTCTTTGCTGGAGGCTCCTACATGAGGAAGCAAAGCCTCTACCTAGATGACCACCTCTACATATGGGCCTTGATTTATAAAAGCTCTTCACGGCTGGAGTGGATACACTTTCATCAGTGAAGTTAGGTGATCCAACAAACCTGGAATAGATCTAGTCCAGGTTTGAAAACATTTGCTAACAAATAGCAAATTAATTTTAAGAAATACATTCCAGGTTTGCTGGATCACTCAGCTTCCCTGATGAAAGTGTATCTTCTCCAGCCTTGGAGAGCTTTAATAAATCAGGCCCATGGACACCAGTACTGGGGAAAGATCAACTCCAATTCCAATCAATTTCAATTCAGCAATATTGGTGATGATTCCTTTTACACCACACCAACCTTTTTTTTATTTGGAACAGCAATCAGAAGTTTTTTTTTTCTATACTAATGTGGTTTTACCCAAACCAAGGACCTGGCTAAAACCCAACCTACTTTGGACCATATTACATTAGACTTCTATGTTTTACAAAGGGATAATTTTATAAGAAACCACCATAAAACATGACAGCAATGAGAAAAACACATCTTACAATTGTATTAATTTCCAACACCCGTTCAATTTAGGGAGTAGATCAGCCAGTCACATCATGAATTTATATATGTTAGTAGATTGGGCAGACAGGTAAGTCCCATGGGTAATTAGAATTAGTTACTAGTTGAATTTTTGCTTACCAAATATCTTGGAATGGTTTCTCTGTCCAGTGGCCGGGTCACGTTGAGCCATCCAGTAGTCCTCTCCATGACAAAGGTCCCCACAGGGGGAGAGTCGGCCCCTTGGCCTGTGATGCTGTAATACACTGTAAGCTCACTTGCCCTGCTGGATTTAACCTAAAGAAAAGCAAAAGATAGAATAATAAGCTTTGATAAATGGATACTTATTCCAATTATTGTATTATTTGGCCAGTGATCCGTTTTTCTTTCACTAGGCTCTGACCCCACCTATTATTATTTTTCCAGGTCTGACACTCAGAGATGATGTATGAAATAGCTGGAACTAGACTGTAACTACAATATATGCTGAAACATTTGTGAATATCTGACCCCAACTAATCCATATAGGCAAATATATGTGGACCCCTCCAAATGATTGAGTTGTGGAGTTTCCAGGAAACTGTAGTATTATTGCCACAGAATACAGACATCAAAAACAGACATGTGCTTTCAACTTTTGTTGGGTGAAGACCCTTTTCTCTTCCAGCATGATGGTGCCCATGTACAAAGCAATGTCCATTAACACATGGTTCGATGAGTGTGAAGAAACTCGAGTAACCTCTACAGAGCCCTGGCCTCAACATTACTGAGCACCTTTGGGATGAACTGAGCTCTAGGTCTTCTATCCAACATCAGTACCTAATCTGACAAATTCTCTTTTGGATGAATGTACCTAACTTTCACAGACACAATCTTCAATATTCCAAAATCATCATGGTTTTGAATAAGATATCTTACAAACTCATATAAGTGTGACAGTCAGATTCCATGAACTATGGACAATATAGTGCAGGGGTAGGCAAACTCCGGCCTTTAGGCCAGATACGGCCTAGCCAGTAGTCTGTTCAAGCCTAATGTGTCCCTGACTGATCCGGCCTAATCCCGGCCGGCAAGGGCCGGCAACTCGCGGCTCCAGGGCCGCATGCGAGGGTAAGGGGACAATCCCCTAAAAGGAAATCCCTCTCCTCTGCAATACATACGGAGGAGAGGTATTTCCTTTTAGGGGCGTTCCCTCTTCTTTCCATGCATTGAGGAGAAGAGGGATTTCCCTTTAGAGGCATTCCTGGTGGGGGGCGGAGCCATTAGCACGGGGGAGAGAGAGAGAGTCCGGCCTAGTGTGCCTTTTTGACCTCCTAAAATGGCCTAGTAGCTAAAAAAGTTTGCTGACCCCGATATAGTGTATCAGTCGTGCATGATGTGGCTCAAACTCAAAAAGGTGTAAACTGGATAGTTTTCCAATTTTTACCATTTTTAAACACAATCAATATGTGATATAATGTCTGTAATAAAATGCAACACAATTTCTATTTCGTACTCGATGACAAGGGTATGCGTTGTAGGTACCTGGATAAGCCTTTTGGGAAATGGACCTCTTTCATTTTCAGACACTGCAAATGGTGGAATGACCCAGTCTCTCTTTTGTCTCTTAAGCTCACGTGCATGTTCAGCCTGTGGAGGACATAATAAAAGCAATCATGATCAGCAAAAAGGCAAATAGCTTATAACTGAAAATAGGTTCATCCAAATGATTGGTCAAATATCTATAAAATTAAACTGGATAATGGCCAATGACAAACTCACTAGAATCTTGAGTGATAAAATGGATAGGTTGACCAAATTTGGGAACCCTGGAAATTGTAATACACTTTAAGGCTTACTACGATCCCAACCTATACCCACATATTTTATTTTGACAGTCTCCAACCTCCTTTCCTTCCTCCTCCCCCTTTTTTATATCTGGCATTGTTCATCTCTATGGCTTTATGTCTCAAATGTTTTGGTAATTTTATTTTTGATTGAAACTCGAGATGGTTTTTGCAAAAGTTGTTTCCTTCCCGGATCTATGCCTGTCAATAGTCATTTTATATATGAAATACTTGTTAAACAAGCATCTCAAAAGGACGCTTATGTCTTGTTGTTGCATGGTTTGTCAAATATTTGTATGAAAAAAAAAATTTCTTGTTATTGTTATTCCTATGTTTAAAAATCACTAAAAATATTGAAATACAAATGATTGTTCAATGGTGAATCAAATCCTTCTTTTTTTCCTGATTTCTCCAGTAAACAGATCTCAACTTTTGACATCTCAGCTCACCCCAAGAGTGATAGTGGACACCCCTGGTAAGCCCTCCCTAAGGCACACACGTGCAATGGTTCTCGTCCGTTAATTGGCTCAGGGCCGATATCAGACAAGAATCTTGCGTGTGTACAGTGCTCGTCGTCTGAACAACCATCCTGGTGGATCCACAGACGACAGACAAGGAATGATCATAAATAAAAGTGAAGGTGAGAGAGCGTAGCATGGGTGCCGCTCCATCGTTCTCGCCCCTCCCCTCTGTATATACAGCGCTTGTTCATGCATCAAGCAGTCGTTTTTCATTGGAAGGGATCGTGAAAGATCCTTTCCAATGGCAAATATTGCACGTGTGTACTTAGCCTTAGTTGGGCAGCCCTGTGAACAACTGTTGTTAAATATGTTCTAGTTTTGGCTGGAAGTATTAAAAGTTCAAAAAATCTTTTTTTGGAATCTAATCTACCAGTATTGTACAGCAAACTCACCTGCTTGTGATGGAGATGTTGCTTTCTTAGCGTCACAGTGGTTTCCGATAAGATATTGTCTCCATCTAATGCGAGAACATTGAATTCTTTGTGTCCGTGAAGTTTTAAATGATCCTTTACCACAATGGAGCCATCGGCATCAACTTCAAAGTGAGAATCCGATGATTCAAAGCTTATGTTCGATTTCACCCCACACGTATCAAAGACCACTGAAAAATCAAAAAGTGGGAGATGTCAGCAATTGGGTCAACTCATTAAGATAAATGAATTATTTCTTGTTGCAATAATTCTTCTCATAAAATGTTCAATTTATTTAAATATATAATGCACAGAAATGGAATTTTTTTTTAGCAAAATATTTTTACACTTATTTTTTCACCAATAGCAATGCAACCTTTTATTTCTGGTCTGTCCGGCTAAACTGTGTGACATAACCGGCTGATTTAAATGTCACAGCCATGTGCAATGTTTCTATTATTACCAATTGTTTTCACCTGAAACCTGCACCTTCCTCTGCGAGATCTGGGCCCTGTCATTATGCAATGTAAAATATCTGCTTTAATTACAAGGTGGACACATGGGGCTGATCACTAAAAGGTGGAATAATTAGCAGCTTCCTTCAGTATAAATAAAGAATACAAGGCGGTTTAGAATAAATATTGGCTCATTGCCTTACAAACTGGATGCACCACCATTTGTAGACTCTTTGATGTGCTTTCTGTGTACATTACCACTGCGTGCAGCACCTAAATCTCCCCTGAAGATGTCTCTATCAGAACTAGAAAAACAAAACCTACTTTGAAATGCCGGGCAGAGCTAATACACTATATTAATTGCTGTGTAAGGAATGGAGGTGGTTTGCATGTTAAAAGTACCTAAAGAGTAATATTGCCTATTCCTTTGCTTGTGTTCTCTGCAATATTCCCCAAATGAAGGGGATTTTTGTTGTGGCTAAGTTTAAAAAGAAACATAGATGAGGAGGTGCTGAGAAGTTCCTGGCTTTGCCCCCTTCCAGATGACATAGAAAAATGAGTGTGGGGACATATGACAGCCTAATATCTTAGTATGTAACTATCAGGTCTTTGCAATTCTTAAAACTGATTCTTAAGATCTTTAGATTCTTAAGAACTTTTTCTTTTAATGAGAAGCTGCGATGGCAGAGGCACAAGCAAGTTTCACGTCGTTGAAGTTATGGGTCGTCATGAAGTTTTTGTCAGCAAAGAACATTCACACTGAGATGTCACAAACACTGGGGGAGAAGTGTCCTTCCTGTCCCCGGAGAAACAAAAACTTCATGACGGCTCGTAACTCTAACGATGTGAAACTTGCTTGTGCCTCTGCCATCACAGCTTCTCACTAAAAGAAAAAACAGTTTTAAGAATCGCAAGGACCTGATAGTTACATACTAAGATATTAGGCTGTCATATGCCCCCGCACTCATTTTTCTATGTCATCTGGAAGGGGGCAAAGCAAGGAACTTCTCAGCACCCCCTTGTATATGTATATATTTCCTGAGCCTGAAAGAACAGGGAAGTAAAAGGTTCTTTTCACATGAAAACCATGAAAGCTTCCTGAAATTGCTCTTTGCTATCAGCTCCATAAAAACATGATGAGAGGTGTGCCTGATGACAGGTACACACAAGCCGAGGCCTGTCTGTTACAAAGCAAATTCCTGCCAGGAATCCACCTAACTGATCAGCAGTTAGTAGCAGTGGTGCAGACACAAAGGTCATCATGAATGCCAATGTGTGACTTTCACGTACTTCTTCTTCCAAACTCGTGTGTATTGCAACTTTAAATTGTATCCAAAGTTACAGCTTCCTGGTTCTGAATGCAGCCAACACATCTAAGGATTAGTAAACTGCAATAAATTATTTTTTCTTCTTAGATTTAGTTCTGCTTAATTATTCAACTGCCTCCAAAAGGATGCGAGGAGGTTGCCAACTTTTTTACATAACGATCTCATAAAGCAATTACCTGACTGTGGATATTTTAATTAACTTACAAATGAGAAAGATTTGGGGTGCTGTTAGCACACCAGGCGGACCATGTAAGTACAGTGTTGAGAACAGAAAGGGAAAATGAAGCTCCAGGCACGTGTTTCTCAACCAGGCTTCTTCAAAACCCAAGGAGGTTGCTAGGGGTTCCTTGAGCAATGAGGACTTTGTGCCTCCGAGGTCAGTTCAAGTGACACCAATGGTCTTTTTGGCTATCTGTAAGGGTGATATTTTTCCCAATGGCCAGAAATGTCGGAGGGATTCTTCCCAATGACCACTATCCTAATATACAGTGAGCTGCAGATATATTGATAATATTGTTAAGGGTTTCCCAAGACCTGAATATTATTTTAAGGATGTTAAATAGGTTGAGAAAAACTGTTGGCATGGGGAAGTTATGCAGTGAGGGTGAAAAGGAAATATGAACAGACTGGGTGAAAGAAGGATTAAAGAGAGGGACCGGGGAAAGTAAAGCTACGTACACACGGCAGATTTTTATCGCCCGATAATCGGCATCGGCCAATTATCGGGTGAAAATCTTCCGTGTGTACAGTCGGTGTCGTCCATCGTCCGGACGACCGACCTGCCGGATCCACGGACGATGGACGACAGCCGATCGTAATGAAAGGGAAGGGGAGAGCGCGCAGCAGGGTGCCGCTCCGTCGCTCTCCCCCCTCCCCTCTCCATAGAGCATGAACGGTGCTGTATGTACAGCATCGTTCATGCATCTTGCAGCCCCTTGTCGTTGGAAAGGATCGTGAAAGATCCTTTCCAACGACAAAAATTGCAAGTGTGTACGCAGCTTAAGAGGGAGACAATGAGGCCATGCAAATGCAGAGTTATGAGGGGTATTGTATGCAAATGTAAGTTGAGAAATTAGTCTGCAGGAAAGGAGGTGGAAGTGATAGTGCAGGTGTGTTGATGAGAGTGGGGTAAAGTGTACACAGGTGCATTGGTGAAAGAAAGGTAATTGGCGATGGGGTGGGAGGCGTTGAGAGCAGTGGTGGGCGATGGCCTAAAAGCTGAGTGTCGGGTGACTCCATCTTTTGTGCAGACAGAGTGTATAGGTGCAATTTTGAAAGATAAGTTAACAAGTTGTTTTTGTGAAATCAAACATGGAATCCAGGTACGGTTACAGTCATCTGACTTGGGCTTCAATAACCCAAAGAACCCACCTTTAGGGTTTTTATCATTTTTTAAGATCTAAGACCCCATCATTAGGTTCTTATACCATGAAGAATTATGAATACCCCAGTTAGGACAACTCAATTTCTATGTAATAATTATTCCATAGCTAAAGCAAAAACCTGATTAAAATTTCACATTTCGCACTTTAAAAAGACAAAACCAATTTAAAAAAGAAGCCCATCATCTAATGAGCCCCAGCCATATATTTCAGTTAATACCCTAAAATCAGAGGATTATGTGGGGTGTTTTGTGTTTAGGGCTTGCTGCTAATCCTATTCATTTAAATTTAATGATTGGGTTAAACAGCGGGTGTTATTAAGGCCTGCTACCTCGGGGCTTTGGAAGTTTCACCATAATGAATTTGCTCTGTGAATGTTATTAATTCGAAGTGCCTGTGCCAAGTTTACAGCTAAAGTGAAGACACTGCCAACGTCCAAACATAAATGAAAATTCTCTTCCCCTATGGGACAGCTTTATGCCAGATATGGCAGAAGATAAAATAAAACATGAGCAATTGTTGCTTCATTTTTCACTTTGGAACCTATAACCAAGCAACGTATCTTTAACCAAGCAAGTAAAGAGTTCACAGAGCCAAAGAAGCTGGCTGGCCGCTGATAATCTCAGCCTAATGGTACATGCTCAGAAGTCCCATCTTGAACCTACTTGCTCCAGCATGATTTACCAAGAAATGGACTAAATTGTAGATCATGATTTCTGAGCATCAGCATTATTAATGGGACGTTTTAACAAAAAACATCTCCTATGATGACAGGTTAAGATACACTTCCAACCCAAAATTTGACAATGTGTTGTCCCAACCTTTTGGTGACAGATTAAAAGGTCCATTTTCAGTTTTAGCAGGACTGTGCCCTGTGTACAAAATCAGCTGCAATGCCATGCCTAAATGAGTTTAAAGGAACATCTTTGAGACAAACTGAGACACTGACCTCACAAATGCCCTTTTGAATGGATGAGCACAAATTCGAACACAGACACACTTCAACATCTTGCTGAAACAAAGTCACAAAGAAAGATGGAACTCCGTAATAATGTCCATGGTTAAAAAATACAATTTCCAACCAGCTCAGGTGTGATTGCCCGCCACTTTTAGCCATATAGTTTATTTTCAAACAACAGCTTTGTGACAATGAATATAGTAAAAGATATAAGAAGGTCAAACCATAGGGGGCTGTCTTTGTTGTAAACAGCTTATAGGTGATCAATTCTGGACATCAGGTTGGAACAATATGTATAGGCATAAACTGCTTCTGCTATGAAATATTAATGTTTAGCTCTTTGTTCTTCATGAACGGGAAGTCAGATGCAGTTGTCAATAACAAAGCTGAAAGCAAATAGGATAAGCTAAGCCTACCTTACACCAGGTCTTACACTGGCAATATGAAACAAAAGTTGGCTTGTTGGCTCCTATTCAGAATTGTGTCTGCTTATAAAACATTTAATTATTTAGAAGTATAACAAGCAGAAAGTGTGATGCTAACGACGTAGAAAGTCATGTAGATGCAGCTGGGGATGTATGGTGACATTGAGCTGCCCTAGGCACACGGAGATGATGATACCACTTTTATGGAAGCTTCATTCCATGTGTCACGCAACCTTTTAATAAAACAAGTGCTCAAAAGTGCCAGCAGTAGCATGTAATCTGATTTATGTAGAGCTACTTTCATCTCTAGCCCTTTTTAGGTTTAGATGGTGATGTAAGGAAGGGTTACAACAGGAATTGAGCAGAAGGCTAATGGGGACAATGTAAGGGGGCTGGGTTGGATTTCCTTTCTCTTCCTGTCCCAAAGACACAACAATGAAGCAATGGCTGCCCCCCAGTGCTAGTACAAAAAAACCTTTTTGGTAAACACCAACTTTGCCTAATTGCCACCGAGGGCCTAACAAGTTCGAAATCTCCCCTTTGATACAAGAATTGTAATGGCCACCCAAGGTGGCTACCGATGGGCTTCCATCACCATCTGCAGGTGAGGAGGACAATGATAGCAAAGAAGGTGAACTGATACGGCCTGTGCTGTACAATCACATCCAAGCTGCGATGGGACGCTCAAAGCTTCCAGCTGTAACCAGACCTTACTCAGTCACAATACACGCTTGTCTTAGCTTGGTTAAGCTCACATTATAATGCAATTGAGCTGATCCAGGTGAGCAAGATCCAGGTGGAGAGCGCTTTAGCGTGAATACAAGCAGACCCTTTATGTCAGGGGTGTCAAACTCAAATACACAGAGGGCTAAAATTAAAAATGTAGACAAAGTTGCGGGGCTACCTTGAAATTCATTGAAAAAATTGCAGAAATTTTTTGCTTCTCATTAGATATAAACCCTTTTCTTATGGAAACAAAGAAGTTTTGCATCACAATCAGTCTGGGACAAGCTTTTTAATAGAGAAAGAGGCATAATAGGCATTTTATTTAAGAAAAAAATCTTTCTCTATTTGTAGCCTTCTGAGTTAAATTTTATTGGTAACCTTTTTGCACAGGCTAACAATAATAATAACAATATTCTTCTTCAATGAAAATCCAACCATTCCAGTCTATGCCTTAAAGTAGCAAGGAAAAGTACAGCTGAGGGGGAGTGCTGGAAATGCCAGACGCGGCCAATGTGGAGCTAAATCTTATAATGAGTGGCCTGCCACCGAAACTCCCTCTTCATTGAAATAGCGCCGCTACTAAAATTCCCAGTATTATTTGCATCTCTAAAACAGTCCAATGCGGGGGCCACACATAGGCAAAGAGCCCGCTGGTCTATAGATGCGAGTGATGCTGGGAATTGTTGTAACGGCGCTATTTCAATCCAGCGGCGGGCCAGCTGCAGTTCATATTTAGGATTTCTGCGGGGGCCAAAAAAAAGGATGTTGGGGGCCAGATTTGGCCCCCGGGCCAGAGTTTGACACCCCTGCTTTATGTGGAGCTGTGAGGACTAAGCAAAGATTCTGTAAAAACACGGCTCAGGCTTATTGTGTGGACACCAGCCAAGTAGAGATGGGAGATAGACTATAGGCTGCCTGATGCTTACAAAGTGCACCTGTCCAAAAGACACAGCAAGGGCAGCTATGTGGTTTACCCATTACTGTCCCTAAGCCTTCAAGGTGCTGATACACTTGGGATAACTGATATGATATATATCATAACCAGGTCCAAAGTCTATTAGCATAACCTTCAAATATATAGAACTCTGTTGGGACTCCATAGGATCTATTCATGATAAAAATGCCAACCATTGTATACCAACACTGGGTAATTCACTTCTACAAGCAGACTATAGAGGAACAAGCTTACAAGCCTGAATCCCTCACATACTACGCTATTCCCTAGTGATGACATATATGTCATTACTACGTTGTTTTCCTGTAGACATTCAATTTGTTCAGCACCTAGACGTCTGTTCACAAGCTGACTACATCACCATTACATTAAACCTGAAGAGCTATAATTAAAATAGAATCCCACCCTTCTACCTAGAACCTTTGGCTTGTATAACAGCAGGGTATACAGGTATTGCAAGTTATTTGCTAAGTTTTTCAGCAATTTAAGCCTTTGAACCATATGTCAGGGCAAACAAAAAAACAAATAATCAACACATTTCTGCAGCAAATGCACGTTTCTTTGTAATTGAATCATTCTATAGGCCCATCATGCTCACAGCTAATTATTTCCTGTTTAGTCTTACATCACAGAGTCTATTCTGGAATTAAATTAAAGGAAATGTCGTCAGCCTTACCCAGTTGTTGCTAAACTACAGAACCCATCCCTTTATCTACAATACATAGGGATGAGTTGTTGTATAGATCAAGATAAAAACTTGGAGGGCTGATTGACTTCTTGAGATAACACAGGCAAAATACAGACGACAGCTATGATTTTCTAATAGGTATTTTTTTGCATTTTCCGGACAGATTTAACAAAATACAAGATTTGTAACAGAGCAAAATAGAAGAAATGACAGAAATTCATTGTTTGTAAACCTTAAAATTTACTTTAACTGTTCAAAGTTTGATTGCACTAGGACTCACAGCAAAAATAAAAGCATAATCACATTTTGGGTGCTTGGAGGAAGCTTAACGCATTTGAACCAAACAGCTAGGATATTCACAATATCTAAAAAGACAAAAAAGCGCGAGAGTGAACCTACCAAATGCTGTCCAAGGGCCCCACCTTATGTGATGTGTTAATAGCATTTAGCTTCCATCATTAGTATAGGGACCCCAGGATGAGATTGCTGGCTCCACGTCTTACTTTCATATTAATGGATATGTGGAACACTTTGGTATAAAGTATCACTGACTCTGGACATGATACAAAATTCAGAATCCAAAAAACACCGTTCTGTGCAGATCTAAAAACAACACCGCGGCTGTACATACAGCCAACTCTCACATTCATTGTTACAAAGACAGCGACGTGTGTACACAATCCATTGAAGACAATGCATGGAGAACTGCAGTAAGGCCATTGCGTGACGTTCGTCTGAGCAAACATCTTGGAACATTTATTAAGAAAAGAACTTGTGTTTACAAAAAGGGTGGTAAAGGGTAAACTGTAGTATTTCTTTTTTTCAAATTAAAGCTATGTTCTGGTCGGCTTGGAAATTTTCTCATTTAGTCATTTTCAGAAAGCATGAATCCTTGCATTCCTTTTTCTAAATTGGCCACTTACTCATTAAATTCCTAGGATTGTATATATTTTTTCTGAATGAAACCTGAATCTATCATGAATCTATTTGTTGTGCGTTTACCTGTTTTCGGTATTGCTGTAACTATTAAAGGGTAAAGGTGCACAGCACAGAGTCGGGTGTTAAGAAACTGCAATCCCATGCAGAGGAAGAAGAAGGTATACTTAGAAGTGTTGTTGAACTAACCATAAAGAATTTGGATAGGTATATATGTACATGTGCACTTAAAAATAACAGGGACCAAATGAATTCAATGTAATCAACACAATGCAATCAAACGTTTTGTGACCACAGATTCTAAGATCAAGTACCAGCCCATTAGAAGAAAACTTCGACCCAACCCTGCTTGTGTGGATTCCAATTGAAGCCAGCACCAGGACATGCTTTATTTTGAAAACCCCATGTAGAGATCTCTATACTTTTACTCCAGAAACAGGCTAGTTGCATTCTATAAAAATCTTAAGCTACGTACACACGGCAGATTTTTATCGCCCGATAATCGGCATCGGCCAATTATCGGGCGAAAATCTCTCTCCCCTCCCCTCTCCATAGAGCATGAACGGTGCTGTATGTACAGCATCGTTCATGCATCTTGCAGCCCCTTGTCGTTGGAAAGGATCGTGAAAGATCCTTTCCAACGACAAAAATTGCAAGTGTGTACGCAGCTTTAGAGCCATATACCTATTTACTGCCTTGCCATACAACACAACTGGCTTTACCAACACAATGTTACAAAGTATACAGTAAGAATGAAAAAACATAAAAGATGCTTAAACTTTCCCCCATTATTAAACAGATACATATCATATATTATGTATTATATACAGAAACAGAAAACAAGGGGTAATTTAGGCTTCAAGGCTGTAGGCCATTATTAGAGACAAGATTTGCCTGCCTTGGTCTGTAAAACCCCGGATGTCTCACAAGGCCACTTGACTTCTCCAGAAGGTTAAATGCATCAGTGTCCATGGTTCCTAGTTAACTGACAACATACAACTCAATAAATTGATTCCCCCAACAAAATGGTTACCATGTCACCATTTCATATGGGTTTTTTTTTTTATCAGCCATTGCTCTAAATTAAGGACATACTGGTTCACCAAACAATATAGCTTCTTCTTTTGGAAGGATAGACTGATTAGACGTTAAGTGGATCACAGACAACCTGATGCTTTTATCACTAGGCTTTTTTATGGAACATTAATCCATTGCTACCATATCCACATAACCAACGTCCCTACCATATTTGTATTAAATTCGGTGGAAGCCGATTAACCTACCAGACATTTTTTAGATTGTGGAATGAAACTGAAAAACCCATGCAACCTGAAGGGAAGACCAAATTGTTATGCAGAAGATGTACTTGGTAGCAGTCAAACTCAGGTCCCTGGGCGAATGTGAACCAATGAACATGGAACTCCAGTTAGGACCTCTGTCATATACTTTTTGCTGACTGTGTTTCCCCATTTCTTGTCTCGGAGATAAAGGAAGATATGAAAAGAAATTTGTCCAATAGTTGTCATCAACACAGACGTCCTATATTACTAATACAGCAGGATAGGGCTTCTGTTTCACAAAAAGTGACAAATATAGTCAGCCATAAGACTTAAAGTTGACAGGCACATTGCTAAAATAAACATCATTATCTTTGTGCCAAATTTTCATAAACTGAACAAATTATGTTCAGATTGGCATGCACCTACTGCTGTTCAGTAATATCTATGGCCTATTCTAGCTACCTGCTTTTTTAGTAGCCACTTCTATGCAAAATTGTTTACTTTGCAGATTCTCAGGAATGCACCAGAGGATTATAAGAGAACAATGCATTCCTGTTTAAAATGTCAAACTTATGGGCCAATTTTTTTTTTGTCCGGGTGACCTCCTAAAACCTTGTGTATCTACAGACAGTCTACACTTTTTAAGTAATCATTTTTCTTTTTAAATTGTCTGCCTAAAAGACCAGTGCCAGTAAGTGACCTCAGTTATTTCAGGGCTGGAATGCAGGAAGTTCAGAAATAAAACATGTCTATGCAACCCCACTGAAAGAGACAAATCACATATTTACATATGAGATGTCTATGGCCCCAAAATGAGAAGAACAAGATCAACCCCCTCTTCCCAATATCACAACCAACGCCAAGTTACACAAATTGAAAATACCATCAAGGTGACAAACCTGCTTGGTTTGTACCTGCTTTGTTACTGATAATAAACCTGCTGTACATGCTCGGAGAAGACACACCCCGATTACAATATGGGGATGAGGAGGAGGGAGCACTGACGCCAAATGAATTAGGATATATGAATTGAGCCACAAATATAACTGGTCTTCATGTCAAAGAATAAGGTGTATAAAAAGAAAATGTGTCTATATATATATAAATCTATATATCTATATATATCTATATATATATATAAAATTTGCTTTGACATACGCCTTCATATTTAAAATAAAGGTAATAAACTGATGTTATACATTATTTCCATTATACAAAAACATATAAACATAGTGTAAAATAAAAATGATTCACATTTATTATAAAAAAAAAAAATAAAAAAAAAGAAAAGTATCGATCCTCCTTAAATACACCCCATGGTTTTGGCTGTCCCATCGGCCTCCATATAAGGGCACCGCAGGCAGGTTGTTCCCAGGATGTTTGTCCTGTCATGTCTCACATTGTTCGGTTGTCTCGCTGCTGTTTCAGGTGAAAGGATGATATCATCATCATGGCTGAGCAAAGGTGAGTCAGTGGAAGCCTGGAGGAGGGGGCGAAGCTGCACACCTTGTCAGGCTGGAATTTCAGTTCCTACCCCCACCTGGTCGAAACTTTACTATCACTCTGATAAGAAAAGCTGTGTGAAGAGGAAAGGTATTTAACCTCTACACCTCTGTACATGCCATATCTGGTAACTTCACATGGCAGCTATTGATATTTTATGCCCTTCATTCCAGGTATTCAATCATTTGTTTGCCTTTTACAAGTGAAAAGTTTATAAACCTAAAATAATCTTTTGAAAACAATAAAAGGGTCATTCAGTTAAGGTTTACACATTTTATTTTGACATTTTTCACCATGTTTTGCATATTCTAATGACCTATAAAGTGGTAAATATGTCAATGCAATCCTGAAAGTGATTGAAAATTGCCCCTCAAGTTCGATTTTTTGGATTTTTGTGCAATGGGGCTCTTGATGATTAAAACTAAACATGCTTTTATATTGTCAGGAGTAGTGAATGGGTATTGTGCCATGAATCCTGTACAAACAGAGCCCTTTTAATCTTTAATAGTCATACACATAAGAATTTGGGAAATATCATTACTTTTATTAGTGGGATTTCTGAAATGATCATTAGATAAAATGCGAGCAGCACAACTGTCTGCATCAATACGATCGCTTTCAGTGTTAAATTCATACTGGAAAAAGTAAACAGAAATGGTGATTGTTTGGGAATCAATCTATAATGGCTCCATTACCAGTATGGAAAGAAATTCCATAAAACCAAGTCATATGGGTCATTGATAATTGCTCGATTTGATCATCAAATAGAAACAATCATTTTATTAAATCAAGTGGGCAGCATTAGTCTTAGTTGTGATAGATCAGCATTTTTTATTGCTGATTGTCTGCTGTTTTCCTACCCAGGAGTCTTCTTTTAATGCATGCAATGAAAGCTTTGGTGCCGTATTACCAGGAAGGATCTTTAAAAGGGAATTTTAACTCTAACCATGCACATGACAAAGGTGAGCATAACCTGTCCAAATACTCAGAGGTAGGGGCAAAGCCATGTTTTACCATATCAGCCCACAGTATCACTTGTTCTGCTGCAACCTTTCTAATGTAAATATGGCCAGAGTCCGACATGCCAGACTGTTATTTGATGGGGCAACTGTAAGGAACTGGAATTGGAACTGTTCCCAGCACCGAGTCAGGCTTCCAGTGATGCCATCCATTCGCTTCCAAGGCCCAATGTTTTCATTTTATTATTACATTTATTATGCAAATCTCCAGAGAATGAAGTTAGGTGATTATCATTTCATCAGATGCAAGCTGCAATTATTTAGAAATCTCAGAAGCCATATTAGGGATATGGAGAGCTAGGCCTGTCTCCATTCAATAGTACTGTGCCATTTATTTACGGACCCCTACCTAAATGAAGTATTTGACTATTGCACTCAAGCCAAGGATGCCGGGATAGGGATGTTACTCTCTGTCCAGTATCCAAGGTCTAAAGGAGATCCCAAGGCCAAGTGCATATGGCAGAAAAATAGTTTTGATGATGTATGAAGGTGGCCATTGTTGGCCCTGTCTGTCATGCTAATCTGCTAGCTTTATATTACTCTCGAATATAGACCTGGTACAAGTATTCTGAGTATTCTGGAAAAAAAGTTGGTTAAAGACAGTGGACCTGATTTAATAAAGCTCTCCAAGACTGGTAAAGATATATGACTATCATAGGTGAACCTGGGTGATCTAGCAAAGTTGCAACGGATCTGGTCAAGGACTGAACACATTTGCTAAGAATTGATTTTTAAAATATAATTTCCAGGATAACCCAGATTCTCCCATATATCTCCTCCAATCTTGGAGAGCTTTATTAAATCAGGCCTAATGTGAGCTTTGTTGTGGTGCTATTGCTTTTGAATTTCAAAGGCAGGCAGCACATTACAAAAATATATATTTTACTAATCAGCATTTATTGCAGCAAAATAAAATAATATACTTTTTTTAAAAAAAGGTGTGAGTGGTTTTCAATAAATAATGAAGATAACAGGCCCGATTTTTGTTGACCAGGTAACAGCCAGGTGGTGACCCTAGGTCCGTATTATACTCCCAGCTGCCCATCCCTCCAGAACCTAGCTGGGATGGTGTTGTACGTCAGACTGTTCCGCCATGTTTTTGTCTAGTGTGGCGCAGTCATGATGTTTCCGGTACTAAATTATGAACAGCACATGTTTTGACCGCAAAGCCCATCAGGCCGCAGTTGTGTACTTGTCAGACACAGAAATATTACAGCCCGACCGGTACAAACTTCCTGCTTTGTTTATCTTCAAAGAGGGATCTCAACAACCAGCTGAGTCAGACAACCTCCATCAATATTTAATGGCTGCTCTTTATGAGGGAGGGGACGGCCTCGCCCTTTCTTTACAGCTCTCCTGACAGGAATCAGACCGGCCTATGAATATAAATTCAACACAGGGCCCTCGGGTCTGGTAGAACGCAACATCATCATTCCGCCATTGTTCATTATATGACATTACAGCCTTTTAACACACACCATCATTGTCCTCAACCACAGGCAGTCATCCTGGTCGGTTGTTTGACAAAACAGGTCGATAAATGGTATCGGGGCCATTGTAAACATGCTAGATTTTTGCTTCAGACACACAATGGCTCCAATTATCTATATGTGGTTTTACAGATCTTTTCACCCAATGTTTGTATATGCCAACAGCACACTAAGCAAGCAAGAGAAATTAGCATTTTCACAAGGCATTTTAGAAATTAATTGCTGACCTCTGAACCCAGGGAACTCAATTACGTTCCAGCAACACAAATCACTAAAAACAGACAGGCCTGCTGGCCAAAATCCTAGGAATGCAAACCAATGACCACAAAGGAGTGGCATCAATAACAAGCTGGTTGTAGAAATAAAGAATTCTCCTTGATTTTATTGCATGATATATGGGACACAGATGAGGTCTGCAATGCAATGAATAACTTTTATAAAAACGACCTTTACTGAGCTTGTACATTTCTCTGCCAGGGCTGAGAAATAGGTTTATCAGTCAACCAAAAGAGAGGAATGTATAAATACCGCAGATAAGCGAGTTAACGTTTAACTGGAACCTTGGCACAATACAACAGGTTTACAGGCTGCTGAAGGGGAGGCGTGCTTGCTTTATCGGTACATAAAAATACAAGGTTGAAGTCTGTAGGCTGAGCTTAAACCTTAAACAAGGGCCATTTTATACAGTGGAAAATGTCAGATGAAGCTTTGTTACCTTTGAAGGCTACACAATCAGGTTGCTGGGATGCAGCTTAGTAAAAAGCAAATAACACGCCACCTACATACATGTTGACAGAAGGGCTTTTATCTGGGAAAATGGAAAACATGACACCCTAAATGGTTGGATTTGGAAATATAGGGCTTCTCTGAAGCATTGGTTTAGGTTAAAACATAGCTTGAGTTCTAACAGTCTTTTTCAATCCTCAACCTTAAAATTTCAGGTGCCAGGGAACCCTTACCATGTTCAATCAGCAAGTAAAATACTATTTGCATTGGTTGCTAGTAGTAGGAATGCCTTCCTAAAGAAAGTTACAAATGTCCTTAGTTTCATGCAGTTGGCATTGCCAAGTGGTGTTGGTCCCAGAACTATACAGGTACCATCTTATGATCAGCCATAGCTCAAAGAAAACCTGAAAACGTTTGGAGGAACCCCAATGTTTGACAAAACCTGGTTGATAATAGCTGTTTCATAGGTGTCCTTCATGGGACAAGATGACATTTTGTATCATAAGCCCTCATCGTTACCAACAACAATAGCTAAACATGCAGGCACAAGCAACAACATCCCAAGTACGACATGGACTTCACCAGTCCACTTTCCCATTGTCTGGTTACATTCTTGGAGGACCATTTAGTTACTTTACCTGTTATAGAGACACATGAAACTTTGCACCGTTAGTGCTAATTAAGGACTGCTTTGAGAAAAGGGCCACTTGAGACTCATAACCACACACTCCTGCCTTTAGAGATGAATGATACAGTTGCCTGGCTTTGAACATCCCCTGCTTACACAGCAACTATTTCAAAAGCCTGGGAGTGTCTCCCGTAAACCTTTCATGTAGGGCACCTTGATGACTGTAGATCTGCTGCCAGTAGGCTTGGCGAGGCCAACGAACCTCCCTGTGCCTTGGGCATCATACCGTTCTCTTTCTGTGACATCAATATCACCTTTCGATAATGAACACAATAAAAAAAATGTATAAAATACATTTTGCAGCATAGCTGGCCTCAAGGCAATCCCAAATGGTTGAGGAACTATAGTTTTTATGTAGCAAATAGCAACACATCATGAGAAGATTCTGAAATGAAAAAGAGTCCTTGGTATGTATGCACACTTGGAGTACCATGTTTTGAGTGGATACTGGAAAAGTGGGTTTTGGGCCGGCTCTATAAATACTAAACCCTGTTCTCTCCAATAAAGAGTAAACATCAAGAACTTCCTAACTAACCAAACTCTGCCCAGGAGGGAATTTTCACTGTTTGCTGTTACTACTATTGATATTTGCATACTTCCTTTAACCACCATCCTAATTCTTGCAAAAGCCCATTAGATGTGGATACAAGTGAGGGCATGTCAAGTTCCAGGCAATTTGCACCAGTCCGTCTTAAGACGTTCAGGAATTTCGAAAGCAAGCAAAGCCCCTGGGTGTCTGTGTAACATATAAACCTGTTAATTGTCTCCTGTAAACAAAAACACATGAAGCTGGGCACCCTACTGAGAGGATTTTACCTGGAGGTCTAAGCATGAATGGGAAAGAAAAGACAGATATACTATTAGGCTAACCAAGCACAGGCAATTTCTTAAAACAAAACCAAAACATTAGGAAATGTGAGATGCAACAATGAAACTGACACACCTCTGCTCCCACTGAAACTTTTCTTCCCAAATCTACCATTATTTTTTAATCTGGTAATACACACAGAGATTCTGAAACATGCTGATTACATATTTGCCTCCAGCTATCATGGAAATATCTGGAGGCAAACAAATAAGACATAGAATGGAATGGTTTTCTTAATGTGTTGCCCCTAAAGCTCTTAGATTGTAAGCTTTTCGGGGCAGGGCCCTCTCTTCCTCCTGAGTCACTGTCTGCATCTGTCTGTCATTTGCAACCCCTATTTAATGTACAGTGCTGCTTAATATCTTGGCTCCATAAACCCTGTTTATTATTAAATAATAATAATAATAATAATAAAGCTGTCCTGGAAGCCACCATGTAGACTGGAATCTGGAATTCCCCCTGTAAAATAGCAGAGAACTTCTCGTACTTACAGCCTTATATCTCCTCTCCTTATATCTCTTGTATCTGCAGAATGGCATGGCCCCTGATTACCGGTCTTTTACCAGATTTGTAGTAAGATCCAGTAATGTCACCACTTTGGTGCTTACTGTTCTCCTTGCTGGAGAGGAAGCTGCACTTGAGGACTGGAAATGCAAGGATCTCCCTGCTTCTGTCTCATATACGCTAAATTTCTGCTTTTCGTCCACCTCTCTTTTTCTTAATCATTACCCTACCAGCCACCAGGCTTCAGTTCTGGCATGAGGAAGCAAGCCCTGCTTCTTTTTCCACCTTCACACATTGAGGAACAGAGCATGGTAAAGCACTAATGGAAAAAAACAGTTGGAGGATGACAACAGGAAATAATTCCTTACTAATAACTATTCCTTTCTCTTATTCATGTTGTTGGGAACAACTTTCAGGTTATAGGTTTTCTTTTAAAGAAAAGAGAGAATGTGCTGCTATTGGACCTTTACACCAGTCAGTAAACCTAATTGGTTGATATAGATAGGCACATTGCACTCTGTCCTACAGACCGGTTGTCTGATCTACAGGCCATAAAGCAACAACTTCCCCCTTCCGGTAACTGGAAATAAGTTACACAGGGCGCCTTAGAAAGGTGATCTTATGTTTACACAGCAAAATGTAGGTGTGAGGTATTTGAATTATTACTCACATCTGTTTTCCAAGCCTATTTGTTTGGTTTTATCTAAAAGGAACACGCCAGCGACGGCACCATGAGCAACCCACCCGCACATAAGAAAGAAATGCTCGTTCCCCGTTTTTCTTTTGCTGATATTGTCCTCATGCCTAGAGCTGCTGCACCTTCTACCCTCCTTGTGCCACACCCATACAAGCAAATGGTTGCAGTTGTGTTTTGCAACCAATATATAATCTTATTTATTTGTTTATTAGAAGAGAGTTAAGCAATATTTGAAAGTTTGATTTACAGTCAGCAGGTGTGGCTGTAGGCTAGGTTCCTTATATTTTCCAGCTACAGAAAGATTCTGCTGTATATAGAGCTCAGTAGCTCAAAATGAAATTCACTCAAAATTGATTGGCCTCTCTGGCTGATCTGCTTTACTACCTTTAACGTCACCTACACCCTTTATCTCAGCGAGTATGTATATATATATAATACAACATTTTAAAACATTACTTATAAACAGATAATAAAATTGACCTCAGACCATTGTGAATAGATCTCAGGGGTGTACCCATTGAAGAGTAATTTAGAGAAAGATTTGCACTTTTTGGTTGCCTTTCAAGTGGCAGCACTATCTGAATTTTGTAATCAAAGCGAGAGATCAGACACCCAGACTGATATCTCCACCAAACAGGCCTGGACTTATCTACCCTCAAGCAGTGAAACTTGTCCTGAATTATGACCAAAGTGTTCTTATCATTGTTGTCCCCCAAGGGCTTGTCCACTTTCAGAATGTATCAGTATGTATCAGTCTACATGTTCATATGATATGCCTCTAATGCTGAATACCTTGAATAGGAAAACCTGGAAAGTTATATTGTCTATGACTGATAACCATGCTTCCTGCTAAGATGTGGAATTTTAGTAACCTAATCCACTATATTGTTCCTAAATACCTCCGAAACAGCATATCATATGCCAAGTAATAGCATAAACCTACAACCCAGAGACTAATAAATATGCTGGGTTAATATGTACACAAAAGCCATAAACACAATGTAATGCCAGCATTCGGGGGCAATGAATTGGGGTTTGCAATCCAAAACAAACACCCTCCATTATATAATAAATTTATATTGCTGCTTAGTTTAGTTTTGTCATAGAGGATAGAATGAGGAAGAGTCAACAATGCTATCAGGATTCCATAGAGGAGATTTCCCTTTACTTTCCTGAGACACTTGCTGTATATGAGAAGAGAAGGTGACACTGGGGCAGGAAGGCACAGACAGTGATAAAAAACACAGAGGTTTGAATCCTAAAAAATGTGGGGTCTGAGTGCCCGTTGGCTCCAAGTTGTCCACCATTTGTAGTCCTGAAGAAAGATCTCCCCAAAGAGATACACCAGCAAAAAAAAACAAAAAAAAAAAAAACTTACTGCTATCTAAAGTGTAAAAGTTTTTGTAACACCATATAACTTAATAAGCATTAAACACCACAATAGTTTCCACTTTATTTGGCGGTCACATGACCACTAAGACCCTTCTTTGCTTTCCCCAGATCCATGAGCAAAAATTTGCGAAACCATAAACTGTAGGCAGAAATAGATATGTGATACCAGACCATACTATATATACATATTGTATATAGTAATACATGATGAATATTTGACTTTTGGTGTGTTCATCACATTTACAAACACATTAGCCATGGTGATTCATATTCAACTAAACGCCCATTAGCAGTACACATCATCTTCTAAAGAGCGGACATCATTAGCACTTTGTTAGGTTTTCAAAGAAATAAAAAGCAGCAAAGTCCCAAACAGGTCAGATAGATGCTTTTAAAATTACCAAAAGCCTAAAACAAGGAAACAATCAAATTTATACCAAAAAAGTGGGGAAACGGTAACCCGATTCGTCAAGTCACAGAATCACTTAAGGCACCTTAACAGTGTTACTGTATATCATTTTAGTGTGCTGTAAGTATACTTTAGCAAGGCTGAAAACCAGTTGATCCTGTCTAGTAAAACAATTACAGTGTGGTCAGCTGTCTCTTAGAACTACAGAGCCCACCACCTCCATGTTGTTTCATTGTCTTTTTTATTTCACTGTTATCCTGATATAAAAGAGAATGTGAGCGTTGTAATCTAGGATTGGAAATATATAATGATCGGGTGAAAATAAAAAGAACAAAAAAAAAAAAAAAAAAGAATGCAGATTCCATATCTAAACATTGGTAATGTGATATATATGTATACTGTTTATAGAGCTCAGTAGCTCAACATGAATTTTACACAAGATTGATTAAGTCTGAGCTTCTCATCTGCCATATATATATATATATATATATATATATATACACACACACATATACACACACATATACACACACACACATACACACTCTTCCTGTAGTTCCCAGACGCCCAGGCACTGAGAATGTCACACAACTGGTTTTTTACTAATTTTCCAGCGCGGCCCATGAACACACCTCTACGGCGGGCCTGTGATAACAAGTCGTTGTATGCCACAAGTCACAAGAAAACAAAAGCCATATCAAAATAAAAGGTGTGGAACCACGGGCAGGCAGAAGGGAACAATAATTATACAGCTGTAGCCTGTTCCCAGCTTCCATGGAACTGGAAGGTCCAGCCTGGCCATGCAGAGCCTTGCAGTCTCACAATAGCCGATATCCTAGTTCTGTACATACTGATAGTGATCCATACTTCAATATAATTGAGCTTTACATTGTTATATTCTCATTAATACCTGTTCTGTCTGATTATTATAACACAACAGTCATAAATGATTTATGATTCATATGGTGTCGTTCTACTTTTTTTGGGAGCTGAAATGTTTACAGAAAATGCCATGGGGTGCGGTGACAAACATCAGGATTAGAAATTGTCACATCTACAATGGATGCAGTCTGGTGACAACAGGTTATATGAGAACTGACACAGTCAAATATGAGGTCGAATGTTTACTTAGGGGACCTCTGCAGAGAGACTGCTACTACCATGCAGAGCACGGGTTCTTCTCTGCAGAGTTCAGGCTTTTCTACTGAGGCTGTTTCAGAAAATATTCTGTTATTCCTTGCACAAATTTTCTTGAACTAAGCTTATTAAAAGCAGAACTTCACTTGCTTAACCATCAGAAATAAAACGTCTGAGATCTCCCTTACTTTCCCAGATTGGGACTTTGATTGGCCGTGGCGATATATACTAAAACTACATTGAACTAGACTCAGGTGACTATGCTATGCACCTCCTAGCCGATGATGGCAGCTCTTTAAATAAGACAAATAGATTGAAATTAAAATAGACACAAACCTGCCTGAACATACAATGCAAATATTAAAGGGAGAAAAAAGGAAGTTTTTTTCTGTAGACTTTAGACGAGACGCTGTGAGAAGCAGTTACACAACGCTTTCATACAAATGACGATTTATTTTTAACCACTTGGCGCCCTAGAACAGCTACTTCTGTTTTCTGAGCTTTATCAAACACTTGAAAATCCCTATAAGAGCAGTTTCTAACTTCCATAATAAACTGAGGGATATAGAAAGTGGAAAGACATTATGAGACTTATTAGAATTAAAAGAACTTCATTTCTATGGATCAGAAAGTTTCCATTGAAATATTTTTTTTATTTGTTCAATTGGATTTTGAAGTATCAGCACATGCTTTGATTTTCATTTGTAGTTTAATCAATCACAAAAATAGATATTAAAGAATCAATCATGCATTAACAGCAATATGGAGTAATCAATAGATTAGAAATCAATGGTCAGCATTTATATCAAACAAATCGATCAAGCTAAAAATCAATTGATCAGTTGATGTATAGCCATCTTAGCTAAGCTTAGTGAATTAAGTGTATCTGCTTAAAAACAGCTACAATACAACACACATGGCCTTGTATATTGGTACATTCACCAATATACACTGTATAACCCCCATCCCCATACAGAACAGGTACCATACAACATGCATGGTCTTGTATAATGGTAAATCCAACATTATATACTGTATTCCCCCATACCTATACAGAACCGGTACCATACAACACACATGGCTTTGTATTTATACTGTATACCCCCCAATCCCTATATATAACAGATAGCATACAACACCAATGGACTTGCATAATGGAACATCCACCAATATACACTGTACAACCTCCATCCCTATACAGAGCTGACACCATACAACACAATAGGCTCCAATACAGGACAGATACCATACAATATGCATGGCCATGTATAATGGTAATTCCAACAATATATACTGTATACTGCTATCCCTATACAGAACAGATACCATACAACACAATGGCCTTGCATAATGGTACATCCAACAATATACACTGTATACTGCTATCCCTATACAGGACAGATGCCATACAATATGCATGGCCATGTATAATGGTAATTCCAACAATATTTACTGTATACTGCTGTCCCTATGCAGAACAGATACCATACAACACAATGACCATGTATAATGGTACATCCAATGATATGTACTGTATAACTCCCATCTATATACAAAACAGATACCATACAACACAAATGGCCTTGTATATTGGAACAGCCAATATTAAATACTGTATAACCCCCATCTATATACAGAACAGATACTATACAACATGCATGGCTTGTATAATGGCACATCCATCAATAAATACTCTATAACCCTCATCATTCATCCCGATACAGAACAATAAGATATTCCACATTGTATTTCCCTTTATGTCAAATATTTTAGACTTGAAATGGCAGCATGAAAAAAGGAAGCTAGAATAATCTGCATGACATCTAAAAATGGAAAAAAAAACTACTATATTTTTGAAAAATATAGATCTATGCTAGGATTATTGCCTGCTTGTGAACAAAGTGTACATTTTCCCATAAGAAGGAAGCGAACGTCGGATCATTATGTCTCGGCGACACTTCCATTCTCTGAATTATAGATGTCAATCACATGGAAAGCTCTTTTAGAGCTGTACTTGATGTTTTTAATGATATAATTGAGTGCAATTGCCCAGCTACTCCCGCTTTCTATAGAAAGTAAAAAGCTATTATAAAAATGTATTTTTTTTTACAATGCAGATAATAGAAACTGAACCAACTAATGCAGAAACAAACAAGGGGCACGCCTGTCCTCGGGGCTCGGGTGGGATAGGGCCAACAAAAGACCAAGTACTCAACTGCCATGGGGTCTTTCCAGATTTATTGGCCCAAGACAGACAACCCCTTCCATCAAGATTCCCATGAGAATAAAACTAAGTTTCTTAAATAAAAAAAGATAGTGAATATCACACCATGCAAAATTGTATTTTCTATAACATGAATGCAAAGCAATTATCATCTTTTTTCAACTTTTCTCTTTTTTCTGTTTTATAGGAACAGTTGACCCCCTAGGTTGCTCCCCTGATTTAGACTAGGTACACACGTGCAATAATTGTCCTTAGATAATGAACAACTAACGACAGATCAACGATTAAGCACGATTATTTTGAACCATTGTATTGTGCACAATTCTGTACATGCTGTAACAATACGATTGTTCACATGTAATCCACCAATAGTGTCCATACGCTAGATACGATGGACCGTACACACAATGGACTGCAAACGATCATCACCCAATTAGATTCGCCAGGACGGTCGTTCGTTTCCAGCGACAATCCTTGTTCATCGGCATCGTTGTGCACTTTCTTTTTTATTGATTATCAGACGATAGGTTGTCAGTCGTTCATTTCCAACAATAATTATTGCACGTGTGTACACAGCCTTAGACTACACACCCATCCCGCAACCCTTAATTTTTCATACCTGAGGGCTATGCCATTTAAATGGACAGTTGATCTCAAGATCAATGGGTATTCTTCTATACCTGCTCAATAAAATAACTAATGCAGCCATTACATCTAATTTAGGTACGTTGAAATATGTTCTGGTTCATAGCCCTAAAACTTTGTGTATTATTATTAATAAACAGTATTTATATAGTGCCAACATATTACGCAGTGCTGAAAATTAAATGGCACTGTGGCTAGAATTCAGTTAGAGTACCCTACAGGGTCACTGGAAGTGTTATGCCTACTGCCTCTGCCTTTTGGTTCCTATCACCAAACAATGCAGGAAAGTTCTGTAGCCCTTTCATCTATCCAACCCCCTTTTTGCATTTGTCATCCTATACTCTCCTTGTCAGCCATCCCTGGCACCAATCCTGCATATACCCTGATTTAAAGAACATTTAGGGCTATTTAGATTTTCAGTTGTTCCACTGCAGACTCAAACATTTTCCTAACCGTTCCTATTCAATTGAATGGGAACATTTTGCACGTGTTTGCACAGTGCTGAGTTTGCAGAGGACTGCACAGTTCCATAAAGTCAAGCTACTTCTGTCTGCACAGATCTGTACAGCAAGTGCAAGGACAATGGATACTAATGCATTAACTATCACAACTTCTGGGTACTCGGCAGAGGTTGGCCATGCGTCTGGGTGAGGCTAACTGTAGGGTTTTCCACCACAGGTGTAAAAAGGGACTTTAAAATGTGCCCTTTATCCTCTGTGAAATCCTCCTTCAACAACAATGAATATTCACAACAACTGAAAGAGCCCTCTGGCCCTTCAATCCACTTATTTAAATAGGAGACAGTTCATTCACTGATAACATTCACAACCTAGGAACAAGGTAAATAAAGTCTTCAGCTTCAAGAATGCAAACAATTTACCTGAAGAGGTTATGAAGCCCACCCAGTCAGTGCCATCCAACCCACCCACCCCCACCAACAGCCTGATAGCATCTTAATGAAGGTTTTTCAAGATAAAAAAAACCCACAAAAATCAGGGAATTATCATCAAATCAAACTGAAAGGGTGACCAGTACTCTTACCTTGACCCACCACCAGGCCAGGCTCTAGAGATCTACGTGCAGAAAAATGGTATTCCTTATCGGCAAAATCATAGCGGCAAATCTCCCATGATGCCAATCCTCCTGAAATCTTGAAATAGAAAAAACATTGGTTGGCACAGACAAGAGAACTTTCATTTTTATTATTATCATTTTTATTATTATATTGGCTACATATGACATAGCACTGCATAATTTATAAGGAAGTGTCTAACGAGACGTAGAACATATCTAGCCACACAAATGCCGCAGATTTCCACATTCACTGACAAATTTTCACTTGAAAGGAGAAGTATGGTGGATTTGTACATATTTTAATTCTTTATTATTGTTAGAAGAAAGAAAAAGTTATAACTAATATCCCCTTTGCAGTCATGTAAATATAAAATCTTGCAATTTAATAAATAATTAAATGTATCCATGCAAATAATGAGTCTGAGAAGTCTTAGCGTTGACTTATTCTTGTTGGTGTCATTTTTAGCTTGAGCTATTGAGATCAGCTCAGTTTGAGATGGCAGTTAGAGAAAAATAGCTGCAAAGTAGGCAGTAACTATTGTCATGTATTTATATAGCACCAACATATTGCATAGCACTTTACAGGGTCCATAGTCATGACTTTTGCAATCTAATAACCTGACATAGTCTAAGGCCATTTTTTTTTAGAAAGCCTTGTTTGTTTTTGGGGTGTAGGAGGAAATGTACAAACTCCTTTTAGATATGGTCATGACCAAGACCCAAGTGCTGCATGGACAGAGTGCTAACCATTGAGCAAGCTTCATTATCTCCAAAGCAGAGATTGGGTCCAGTATTGCACATTGGAAAGAACATATTGATATTTGCACCCCCTCCCTTCCATATTCTCTGAAATGAGGCCAGCAGCATCTAGTCTGCTCCAGACCATGAAGCACATTCACTTTCACTTCTGAGGGGTTTACCCCAGCCAGAAAAACCCATGGAGGTGACTGAAGGGGAATTAGGGAATTTCCAGTCACCCCTTGTACTAATCACATTTGGGGTAACCATATGGTGGCACAAGTTATAATACGTTAATAGTGCCCAATCAGATTCCATCTGCTCTCAGGTTCATGCAAACTGATAGTAAAATATTGTATCAATGATAGTTTGTGTCAACTTAATTATTTTTTCACTCTTATCACTCACATATTGGAAATGTTTCAATTTCTCCCAATAGAAGTTTCATTTTAAGACAATTTTCAGTGACACGCTACATATAAAATACAATATATTCTTCAAAGACCACAATGTTACCAATTCTGAGATGAATATTACTCAGGAACATCACATATGAAGGAACTTTATATTATGGTGAGTGAGATAAGCAAATTACAGGAAAAATCATAGCAGAGAGTCAGAAAGGGGCCAATATGCTGGCAGCTCAGGCCCAAAGACACTCTAGAAGGTTTGAGTGCATAACAGTAAGTAGTTAGGTTTTGCACAGTTAAGTAAGTGTATATGAGGCAGAAAAAGGGGAAGAAGCTAATATAGAGTTGTCTAGTCTGGTATACTATATTGTAATCTATGTGTCAGGAAAAATAGACAATGGAGAGAGGGGTAGATGTCCTTAAAGGTAATATTTAGAAGGGTGGATGCACAGCCAGTATATAGAAGAGTAGGTGTCCATAGAGGCAAAATCCAATAAATAGAGGGGTAGGTGTCCACAGAGGTAAAAGCCGATATAGAAATGGGTAGGTGTCCATAGAGGTAAAAGCCAATACAGAGAAGGGTAGGTGTCCATATAGGTAATAGCCATTTAAGGGAAGGGTAGGTGTTCATTGGGGGAAAGCCAGTATAGAGAAGGGTAGGTGTACATTGAGGTAACAGCCAATACAGAAAATGTAGGTGTTCATCAAGGTAATCAGTAATAAAGAGAAGGGGAGGTGTCCAAAAGGAAAATAGCCAATATAAGAAAGAGTATGTGTCTATAAAAGTATTAGCTAATATACAGAAGGTTAGGTGTCCATATAGGTAAAAGCCAATATACAGAAGACTAGATGTCTATAGGTAAAACAGCCAATACACAGTAGGTTGGGTTTCGTGGAAAAAATAGCCAATATACAGAATGGCAGGTGTTCATATAAGTAAAAGCCAATATATAGAAAGGTAGGTGTTCATATAGATAAAAGTCAATATATAGAAGGGTAGGTGTCCATAGAGGTAAAAAAAAAATAATATAGAGAAGGTTAGGTGACCATAGAGGTAAAAGCCAATATACAGAAGGGTAGTTAAACCAGCCAATACACAGAAGGTTATGTGTCTAGAAAAAAAAAAACAGTCAATACAGGGAAGGGTAGGTGTTCATAAAAAAATTAGAAAATACAGGGAAGAGTAAGTGGTCAAATGGAAGACAATCATAGGTAATAATAAACAAAATAGCCATTTAAGATATTAGTAGGTGTCCATAGGAAAATATTAATATAGAGAGGGTGTGTGTCAAATAGCCAGCACAGAGAGGGGTAGGTGTTTTTACAGAAATAAAGTACTAGGTGGTAAGTGTCCATAATCAGTAGCCAAAATAGGAAAGAGTAGATGTCCATAGGGCAGTTGCTAATATTTAGCAGGGTAGGTATCCATAAAGCCGAATTATTATACAGATATAGTAGGTAGGTGTCCACTTGGTACTAGGTAAGCATTCACAAGTAAGGTAAGTGTCCAAAAACTTCTAGTCTGGTGTCCTCCTAATGTTAGGTATCCAGGGGACACTTGGTGGGTGTATATAGGGTGCTGGTTAGATAATCTCCTAGTTATCCAGAACTTTTTGGGGACATAGAACTAACCTGCAGCAGAAGGCAGAGCAGTGCAGCTCCCAGGTAGCTCCTCTGATTCCTCCCCATTGGGGCTCCGGCTGTAAATTGGGATCTCAGGGTTGGTGTCAGATCCTGTACAAAGTCCTGAGCGATGTGACTGTCCCAGCTGCCTCTCCTCTCTCTCCCTCTGGTGGGCGTGGCGTCCCCAGGTGCTGCACCTAGGTGGGCGTGGTCCGGCTGGAGAGGTGACTGCTGGAAGACGTCACCTGGTTTCAGTGCATGCAGATTACTCACCCTGTGGAGTCTCACCTGGAGGATGAAATATGATACTATCAGAGAGCCCTCAGCCACTTCAAAGTATCAGGAGGACTATTACTTTAATATTGTCCAGGAAAAAGAGAAGAACATTCTCCTAGATGATAGCAGTGCCTAGTCCATTAGTACTAAAAGCTGGGAGTGCCCAGACTATTGACACAGAGCAGTGGGGATGGATGGAAGTTTCAGGTTAATCTGCCTGTAAACAATCAGCAAAGTGCTAATTATGAGTCCAGCATGGGAATTGGTTATTTCAAAGAAATTTATATTTTTTTCTGCTCCTCCTTGTGAAAAAAAAAAGAAAAACTGTGCAAAAAGAAATTCCTTATGTTTAACTTCCCTATTGACTTCAAAATTTAGAAATTTCACAGATCAGGGTTTCAAAGAAATGCAATGTGTAAATTTTGTTCAAGCCTGATGTTTGCTGGTTCCCTGATTTAAGGATAAAGTGACACTATAGTATTTACCTTTTTAGTTTCAATTAATGTTTTTATAAATAAGATGCTAAGTTTTCCTTTTTTGTCCTCTCCCTGCAGCTTTTGTTCAGGGTGAAGGAGCTGGGCCATCATAGAGAGCAATTAGATAGACACAGTAGAGGAGAGGTGATGATGTGCAAAGGAGGTGGTGACAAAGATTTGGGGGGGGGGGGGTATTTTGCTAGGGAATTCATTCCTACTGGAGTTGTCAATTTTTCTAGTTCAAAGGAAAAAATTATTTTTAGAAAGAAAAGCACAAGTTAGAAATTAGAAAAATACTGGATTTTTCTGTGCTTTTATCTACCATTTTGTAAGTTGGTGAAGGGGTCTCTGATATTACCAATACATGTCACAGGATGTTTGGTTTATGTAACCCTATAGAGCAGGGGTGCCCACACTTTTTTTGGCTTGCAGGCTACTTTTAAAATGACCAAGTCAAAATGATCCACCAACAATAAAAGCTTGGACTTAATAAATCCTGTGTGCGATAGAGTTCATTTTGAAAGGCAGGGCTCCGTGATCTACTCGCGTTGCTTTGCAATCTACCAGTAGACAGCGATCCACCTGTTGGGCACCCCCGCTATAGAGGAATGATGAGACTGCACATGTGCTAGAGGAAATCATGGTTAGAGACTTTGGACATGCTGGAGGTTTGGTTGGAGAGTAGAGATGTTCTTCAGATTGGATTTGAGACTAGAGACTTGCTGTGGGATAGGTTGGAGACTAGAGATGTGCTGGAGGTTTGTTGGAGACTAGAGAAATGTTTCAGGTTTGGTTGGAAACTACAGACATACTGGAAGTTTGGTTTAAGACTAAATATATTCTGTGGGTTTAGTTGTAGACTAGAGATGTACCGGAGGTTAGGTTTAAGACTGAGAATATGCTGTTGGTTTGGTTGTAGACTAGAGAAGATCTGGATGTTTGGTTGGACACTAGATAAATGCTTCAGGAATTTAAGACTAGAGATTTGCTGAGGGTTTGTTTGGAGATTAAGGTCTCGCTGGATGTTTGCTTGGAGACTAGAAGTGTGCTATGGGTTTGGTTGGAGACTAGAGACATGCTGGATGTATGGTTGGAGAATAGAGAGGTGCTTGAGGATTGGTTGGGGACTAGAGATGTGCTTCAGGTTGGATTGGAGACTAAATACTTCTTGTGGAATTGGTTGGAGACTAGAGATGAGCTTCAGTTCAAATTAGGGACTAGAGATGTGCTGGAGATTGGGATGGAGACTAGGGATATGCTAGATATTTGGTTAGTGACTAAAGATGTGTTGGAGGTCTGGTTGGAGACCAGAGGTGTGCCGTGGGTTTGGTTGGAGACTAGACAGATGCCATAGGTTCGGTTGGAGACTAGATATGTGTTTCAGGTTTAGTTGGAGGCTAGAGGTGGGCTTGAGGTTGGATTGGAGATTAAAGACTTGTTGTGGGATTGGTTGAAGACTAATGATGTGCTTCAGGTTTAGTTGGAGACTAGAGGTGTGCTTAAGGTTTAGTTGGAGACTAGAGGTGTTCTTCAGGTTGAATTGGTGACTAGAGATGTGCTAGAGATTTGGATGGAGATTAGAGACATGCTGAAGATTTGGTTGGTGACTAGAGATGTGTTGGAGGTTTGGTTGGAGACTAGAGGTGTGCCGTGGGTTTGGTTGGAGACTAGTGATGTGTTTCAGGTTTGGATGGAGACTAGCTGTACAGTTGGCTGGATATTAGAGACATACTGCAGGCTTGGTCTGGTACAGCAGCTTTAAAAATGTAGGTACTTAGATATTTTTAATTACTTATTGTACTTTACCCCAACCTGATCTGGCATCCTTATAGGGACCATCCTGACTACAACTCGACAGCATTAGAATCGCCTAGTGACCACCCACCAGTCTCTATGGAATAGGTTTTTTTCTGTCCACTCACTATTTGGGGGGATTTGGCAGCATCAGAGGGTAGCTAAGAAACCTTTCACAGAGGTAAGCTTAAGGCTTAACTACGTCACTCAGTCACTGTCACTCAGTCACTACGCCAATGAGTTGCTTGCAGCAGATTCACCACTCTGATTATCAGACTGCAAACACAGGATGTGACTTTCATATTTTTAAAGGAGTTGTCCCAGGTAAAGTGCACAATCTCTCTTGTAGTATTGTGTGCAAAGAAACCAGATATTGTAACTAGTTCAATACATTAGGCATAGTTGTCTATATTTGAACTCTTGAATAGCTAAAGTTTTACTGACGCATACTGTTTACTGTTAGTGGACTTTGCTCAGTGTGAAAAGGCTGGGCTGGGAGATGAAAAAACTGAACAAGTCTACTGATATATAAAAACCAAATATGGGAAGAAGACAGAAAGAGAAGGAAGTAAAGATAGATAGATAATTAGTTTGATTGACAATAGATAGAAATAGAAAAATATAATATAGATACATATTTAAAAATTTACACTGCTCCAAAGATTAAAGGAATACCTAATCAACATAATATACTGTAACAGCAAGTCAATTATACATCTGGGATATCTGTCCAGTTAGGATGTTAAAAGGATTGAGAATCATCTCACCTGCTTTGATTCAAGTGGCAGCACCAAGAGGAGAACAGGAGAAGCAACAGCAGGCCAACCCCCCAAAGAGAGAATGGTTTTACCAAGGACTTTTTCTCTTTCCTTTTTCTTCCTGACTATCACCAATCATAACTTTTGGTGGTGCCCCTGTCACTACTGGTACAGTAACATGAGGCAGTACCTACAGCCCACAGGTTGCACAAGTAGTCAAGATCTACGAGGCTGGCACATCAATAAGTGCCGTAGCAAGAAGACTTAAGAGCATTGAAGAGATACCAGAAGATGGGCCTTTACGTGAAGAAAGCTTAAAGGGCAACAACCTAGCACCAGAATCAGTATTTGCATCTTTCTGTGAGGACCAGGAGGAGGAATGCCAGAGCCCTACAAGATGACCCCCAGCAAGCTACTCATGTGCTGTCACAAACTGTCACAAAAAAGCTCCATTAAAGTTGGCATGTGGGTCTGATGTCCTACAATGGAGTCTGTGCTCACAACCCACATGGCTCTGGCCGGTGCCCCCCCCCCCCCCCCCACAGCATCAGGAAAAGGAGCCTGCTGGGAGGGTGCACCGGCCAGAGCCGCGGACCACTAAATGGGAGACCTGAGATGGGAAAGTGGGCAGGTTCTGGCATCATGATGTCATTCAGGTGGAAGTTTCTTCCCCTTTGAATGACAAAGGCTCCTTGCGGTCTGGAGATATTAAATTTAGTGGTCCGTGGGTCCGAAAAGGTTGGCGACCACTGGTCTGGGGGATATATCCTGCACAGACCTACACATTCTAGCTAATGGTACCCTGACTGTTCTAAGGAACCAGGATGGAATCCTTAGGCCCATTGTTAGACCTTAGCTGGGTCAGTGGAGCCTAACATCTGACCTAAATCCAAAAGACGGACACTCTTGAAATGTATGTAAACATATTGATGACCCGACTTTGCTAACACAAGATTTTTGGTTACTGTTCAGTGGGTCCATCAACAACCTTCATACACCTGGAGTAAACTAATGCTGAGCTGCATTCCTCCCTGGTACTTTACAACGGGGTAGGCTTGTAGGCAGTTGGTGCCGTTGAGAACCATTCCAGTATGAACAATGCAAATACAGAGACTTCAGAGCCTCTTGCAATCCAATGTAAAATGAAGGATAAGGGCGATGTGCACAAAGCTGTTAGCTTGCCTAGGGCCCTAGTCTGTCACTATCCTTTTCTGGGTTTCCAGTGGTCCATCACAATACATTACATGTATTTGTGTTTTTATGTATGCATTTGAATTTTTTTTGTGTTGCTATATTTCGATGTATCTTTTCAAGTGTATTTTTTTCTGTAATCTTCAGAAGCCATTTAAAGCCTGTTGCTTTTCTAACAAAACCGAAAGCTTATTGACTTTTCACCAAAACTTTTTGGAAACTTTCTCATTTTCACTCATTCTTAAGGTGGCTGTACAATGGTCAATAAGTGAATGACCAATGTAAAATATCTCCCAGATATAAATCCTTAACATGATTACAACCATGTACATATTACCCATCCCTTCTCTTTGGCTTATTAGTGCCACCCCTCTGAACCAAGTTTCTATAGAAGAGAACGTTAACATTATTGGGAGTTAAAATGAAGGGAAGCAGCATTGATAAAGCAAACAATGAGAATTCCTGATCAATTTTCAAAGGATTTATAGATCAAACATTGATTAGTAATGTTCTATTTTTTAATACCTCAGACATAAGGACCAGTGTATGGCCAATTATAGTCCCAAGCAGGTCATGGCCTACTTCTACATGGATAGTCTGCAGAAGTGAGATATTGATCATCTTCATGGCTACAATTAAATGCCTTGGGGGGTTTACTATCTGTCCAAGAAAAGCCCAGACACATTCAGTGAGGATCTCTGTGGTCACACCCTTTATATGGAACTATCTTTCCAAGGAAACCACTTCAAGGAATACTTTATTATGTAAGCAGACCATCAGAGACTGCCTCACCCTTCCAAATCAGGAATGGCCCTCTGGCAGTTTACATCCTTTTGTTTGATGGTCACTCAAAGCTGGGTGTGGATAAAATTCCAATACCCCAGAGGGCCTGGTCAGTCCCAACTAATGAAAATCTCACAAAGAGTGAACCTTCCACAAAGTAATAGCTAAAGGCTGACAATTTTGGCAAAATATTCTGGGAATTTACCATCCTCAGAATAGCAAGTTTTACAAAATGTATACAAGAATACATAACTGTGTGTTCTGTAACTTACTCTTACCACTGAAGAAAGTTAAATACTGCCTAATTCCTAATATAATTTTGTACATTTTTTGCTGAAAATGTAGGATTACTCAAAATGTTTCCATGGGGATGGTAAGGCGAAATGAAGGTCATTTTTAGGGGTGAAATGGACTTTGATGGTTCCTGAAGTTCCTTCAAACTATCCAAGACCTGTTGTACCAAAAAATGGCTACAGTTGGGAAACATTCCTTTCACTACCTGTCTCAGTTACAATAAAAGGGACAAAATAGTATTTTTTTTTCATTGTAGAAGAATAAGGAAAACCAGAATGTTGTCAATAAAAGTTTGAGGTTTCAAACTTCTAGTTCGGTATGTTCTAATTCTGCCTGCCTGGGGTATATTCTTGCCTAATATGAAATGTGAATGGATTTGTCTTTTGTTTAATTGGTATTGGAGTGATAAACACACCTTGAATGCTGTAGGTGGTCAGATTTGTCTGCTGTGTCCTCCTCATTGGTGATATCAGCTGCTTCTTCTGAATGAGTTGTGACACCGATACACCAAAATAATGAAATCATTCCCTACGATGCTTATAAGATATTATGTAAGAGATGGCAGCCCTCCCAGGAACCTACATGCCCAATCATATGGCATAAGATGATCAGTGTCTGATGAGGAATGCCAGTACAATGAACCTGTTACATGGGAAAAACACAGGGTCCTTTAATTATCCCTCTGATTTCTTTTAAGGTTGTCATATGTAAGAAATAGATTGTCATATGATATTACTACCATGACATTTAGGTCAGCTATCAGCTATGTGCTGAAAAATCCTGCCCCTATAATACCACTTCCATACTGGTACATAATCCCAGGGTAATATACATATTACTTACATGGCTTGGTACAGCACCATGGTTCTTGTTGGCATCATCACGGTTAAAGGGGACCACCATATATCAGCAGGTGTAATATTATGTAGCTGTTATCACAGATGAACGTTTGACATCGCAGTATAAGTCCCCGATATCCCCCTTCTTCCATGCAATAAACTTCTGCGGAGTACAATGTCTCCCTTTTATATACAGCCATTGCTCTTCACATTTTTGTGTGGGACACAAATATTTCACAGACTGTCAAGTCTGAATAAAAAATATGACATCATGTTGAATGTAGACAAGCGATTAATTTGGAGGACTTTGCTTTGTCTGCTATTTGAAAATTCTAGATTTAAAGATCTGCTCGGTGCAATAAAGGGAAACAATTTTCTGCCAGGCTATCTAGATAACACTGCATGAAATACTTATAGAGACCCTGTAACACAATTAAACAATTGTAGATAGAAGTATAAAATGGTTTTAAATATTTACTTGCAAAATTTTGTCAGTTTGCAAACTTTTTTTCAAGGACACTGAGCTATACATGCGCAGCTCAGTGTAGGATGTTAGGATATCCCTCCGGGGACTTAATGAAATCCTGTGAGCATGCGCAAGACTTACGGCATCCTGGTCTAGCCAATCAAGATGGTCGAAAAACTGGAAAAAGGTGGCGTCCATGACGGAGCAATGACAGGTGAGTGTAATTAAAAAAAATTGCAATCAAGCAGCTAAGTTTATTACATTGTCTGTCCCTTCAGCAAAAAAGGACCTAGATTAAAGCAAATTCTTTACTTATAACATGCAAGAAATATAAGTAAGTAAAGTCACTTGAATCCACTTTATTTATGGCCAGCCATTGCACAAATGTGAGTCATGAGGATAAAATAAATAGCATTTATAAATATTCTATGTAAAAATGTTTGTCATTTTCTGTTCATATAAATCGTACAGTATTTGTATTTCAAACATTTTTTTTGTTTTTTCAAAGGGTGTTTTACAACATATTTGGGGGGATCACATAACAACAAAAAATTACAACAGCCAAAGAGTTGAACTTATATAAATTCACGCATCATACAAAATCCAGATAACAACAGGCACTTTTTCGTTTTTACCAAAAATAAAAAAAGTTTCCAACTAAATATTGAATCACATTAGTATTCCATTATTATGACATACAATGGTCTTTGATGCCTGCAACTTCTTTGTATTGAATAAATGCTGTTACAAGTCTACATTTTTGTTGTACAGTATTTGAAAAGTTATTGTTTTATTGCCGGTCTCAAGGTTCCTAATGAAGCAAGCTGTGTTCCATTTGTTGGAACTCATATTTAACATCAATGTAAAAAAGACCTATTGCATGATACAATGGCAATATGACTTTACTTTTGTTTTAATTGGAAATTTGAATAAATCTGTAGTCTAGAACTGTAGCTGTAAGATAACTAAAATGATTATTTGAAAGGCCTAAAAGTCCTGAAGAATGCTTTTATGCTCATTGTAATTTGTGTCTATGTATTATGGCCATTTGTAACCAGATTCAGCATACCTTCTTGTGTGCATCTGGGCTGAATTGTAGCAACATTTTATGATATTTTTTCTATTTCAACCTGCTTGGAAAATGCATATTTCAAATTCACATTATCATAATCAGGAGTATTTGAAAAACGAACAAGCAACTGATTTAGCTAACAGGTCAGTCCTGTGTGGAAGATGCTGCGGATACAGACATGGAAATTCAAGTCACTGGTAGGTTGTATCGCAATTTAAATGCAACATTTTCATGTTCTATGTGAAGTGCTATACCAATTTATTAGTTTGTTATAAAGGAAAGCTTGTAGCCAATATTAGGAAAGAATTTTGCTGCTATTAATTGGTTAACATTGTCTGGTGTATTTGTCTAAAGTTTTCTTGTTTCCTTTTTCTGGAAAAATTGTCTGACCACACAATCTAAAATGGTCACATAATACAGCAACAACATTATTATTTAAGCAAAATGTGCGCAAATATTTCAAGTTTTGTTTGAAAACAATGCAATCAAAAAGACAAGGAAAGAAGAAAAGTGGAGAGGGAAGAAGAAATTAGAAAGTGTGAAGGGTATAAAGGGAGAAAATAGAAAATTAAAAAAAAATTAGTAAGTGTGAAGGGTATAAAGCGAAAGAAAGAAACAAGAAAAAAAAAAGAAAGGAAAGAAAGAAAGAAAGAGAGAGAGAGAGAGAGAGAGAAATATAGAAAGGTGGATGAGGAAAAATAAGAAAAATGGAAAGATACTGTAAGTGACAACACAATGAGGAGACAGCAGGGAATAAGGTAGTGAAGAGACTATTTGGTAACTGATTTTTGGACAAATTGATCAGCCATATTGATTTTTAGGTAAGCACTGAGATAAGCCATCGCAAGGTAATTCCTTCCTCTCACCCTCTAAAATCTTGTAGACACATGGATAATTCCTAAAATGTATTTTGTAGGCTTTATTGCAGATTTTGACCTTTCTCTGTTCAGATTTTCAGGCATTTGCTGTCCTCTTCGAAAGAAAGAAAGAAAGAAAAGGAAAAATGGAAAGATACTGTAAGTGACAACACAATAGGAAGACAGCAGGGAATAAGGTAGTGAAGAGACTATTTGGTAACTGATTTTTGGACAAATTGATCAGCCATATTGATTTTTTAAAGATAAGCACTGGGATAAGCCATCGCCAGGTATTTCCTACCTCTCACCCTCTAAAATCTTGTAGACACATGGATAATTCCTAAGATGTATTTTGTAGGCTTTATTGCAGATTTTGACCTTTCTCTGTTCAGATTTTCAGGCATTTGTTGTCATCTCCTATTCAGTGTTGGTTTTTCTTTATCAATGTAGCAGCCAATCGATCCCTTTCATCTATGACGAAAAGAAAGAAAGAAAAAAAGAAAGAAAGAAAGAAAGAAAGAAATGGGCGTGGAGAAGGTGCTAGAAAAAAAATGTACTGAGTATTTTTTTATAACAGTAGGGGTTGCAGGATAAGAAGTAGGCCAGAGGATTTTTTTTAACTGTCCTGTTTCAGGACCCAGACATTTGAGTTTTAGGTACCCATACATTGGGTTCCTATCTTTTTTTTTTTTTTTAACTCATAGCACATAACATGGTCCTGACACTCCTCATTAATATTGTGGAACTGCGTAATTATGAGTCAGTTTTATGGAATTGATGTACCAGGAGCTGAAACAGCCTGAGGGTTAACAGGGAGAGAGATAAGAGATGGGGGCTGGTGAGGAGGAAAATTCCAACCTCCTTGTGTGTACAGATATCCAGGATAGGAGAACACAAGAAGGTGGAGTGAGGCCAACCAAGAAGTTACACAGGAACGAGTCTCAGGTTTAGACGTGTGATACCTGGCCTTAGGATAGGCATGACCTTGTTTTATCTATAAAAGTGGATGAAAGGTTCTGCATCACCCAAAGTAACCAATCACTTGGTGGTTCTCTTTTTGTATTTTTCTTTCTTTTACTTTACAAGCTGCATTGTATGCAAAACGACAGCAAGGAATGGCAGAAACAAGACCAAGAAGAGAAGCATATGATTGTTGGGGAATTGTAATCAAAATGGTAGTGACAAAAGACTTGATGGTGACGATGGTGGTTGGTCAGAAGTCAGAGTCATAGATGGGGGGGGCATGCATTCTGACGTAAAGATAAAGCACACACTACTTTATTATGTTTTACTTTTAGGGCTGGTAGTCAGCTAAGGATTGGATGAATTTGCTGGAAGTACGTGTACGAATGATTAGGCAAATCCGATTCCCACCCATTGGAACATCCTGAAAACAGGTTCTCCCATTCCCACCCCCAAAGATTCGATGAGTAGAATATCACACATGGGTGTTGTGTTTTGAGACTGATGACCAAGCAATATCTTTTGGTAAATTATCAATGTATATGCTTGTGTATAATAAACTATAGTGGAAGTAGGTTACAAAGATAGGGTCTAGACCTCTTTTGTCCAACCTGTGGCCCTTTGGACCACAGGACGCCAAATATTTCTCCCCTGGACCACAGGACGCCAAATATTTTTTTCTTTGTCTTCAACAGTATGTCTTCAATTTCAAATCATGACTGTTGTATGTATTGTATGACCATTTCCTATAGTTCACACACTATTACTACATTAAATATTATGTAGGTCCAATGGTGATGACAGAAATGTCCTTGAGGCCCCATATAGCTACTTTAACAAGCTGACCACCACTGGTCTCAATAAACTAATAAGTTAGAAAAGTAATGTATTTTGTATTTCAATTAAGTTTTTTAAACATTATTATTACAAAACAAGGAAAAAAATACACTAGAAAAGTGAAAAAAGGGGGACAGTATGCTAGCCATAAAAAAGCATATAAATATAGTATATAGATATAGCATATAAAAAACTGGTACAAAGCATAGAAGTAAAATCTAAAAAACAAACACACACAAGAGAAATCCCCTTAAATATTATTAAATGGAGCATCTGGAATACAGCACAATATGAAAATCCACCAGCAAGATTCCCATTGTTATGGGGCCAGAATAACTTGTTTTGTTGTATCTCTTAGGGGGGAAATGAGAAACCCAACCAAAGGTGGATGGGGAATAAGAAAAATGGAAAGATACTGTAAGTGACAACAAAATGCGGAGACAGCAGGGATAAAGTAGGGAAGAGGCTAGTTGGGTGGGAGCCATCAGGAGAAGGGTCCTTCAAGACCATACCAAGGTCTGTTAGTGTACAGGATTCACAGATCCCAGGTGTGGTGAAAGAGATTGAGATTATTATTAAGCATACAGTAAGACAATCATTCACTATGATTCAATTCATCTTTTCTTTAAAGAAAGAAAAATTACATAAAAAATGATTGTGCGTGCATACAGACTGTGAATGATCATTTAACACTAAAACATAAATTCTCTTTATAAAACAAGGAATCCGACATTCTTTCAAATATTCCCTGGTGGAAATTAATTACTCCCATTGAAACACATGGGACTCTCTTAATAAAACAGGAAAATCTAGTGGGAATCCCAGGTTTCAATGGCAGTAACTGATTCCCACCCGGGAATGTTTGAGGGAATGTCAGATTCCCTGTTTTATAAATAGACTTCTGCTGACAACTTTTGTGTAACTGACAAATTGATCAGCCATGTTGAATTTTTAAAGGTAAGCACTGAAATAAGCCATCCCCAGGTATTTCCTTCCCCTCGCCCTATAAAATCCTGGACACATGGATAATTCCTAAAATTTAGCATTTTGTAGGCTAATTTGCAAATTTTCTCTGTTCCGGTTTCCATTTGTTGTCATCTCCTAATCAGTGTTGGTGTTTCTTTATCAATGTAGGAGCCAATGGATCTCCTTTCATCTACAACCAACAGACCAGTATGTTGTGAAACATAAAACTCCTTTGCGGGGGATGGCTGTTTTTGTGTGTTGTGGTTCATTGCAATGCACGGCAAGTCAGGCAATTCACAATGGAGAATAAAAAAGCTGCACAATGCTTAGGACAAAACTGTGCTGCTTTGTAGTATGTTGCACCACATTGTCATTTTGGAAATGCATTGGGGTGCTGTTTTCAATGAATGACACTGGAGTTACATGCATCAGAACAACCCAGTTATTGTGAAAATTAATTAATTACCATCTTGCAATTTGTCGCTTCTTTTTGCAATAATCTGCACATTAAATACAAATATCAGACCGCTGAGAGATGTGTGCAGTTACAGACCGGAGAGAATTCCATGCATAAAGACTTCACTTATTGCATAGAATATTACGTTTATATATATTTATATATTTATATAATTAAATATATATATATTGCGTATTATTTTGTGATTTTGTTTGTGTATTATAAAAAAAAAAAATCAAAAAAATGTATTATTTATTATTATATAGTGCCATCATATTACACAGCAGTGTAGAAAGTCCATAGTCATGTCACTAGCTGTCCCTCAAAGGGGCTCACAATCTAAAGTCCCTACTATGGTCATATGTCATTAACGTAGTCTAAGGTCCATTTTGGGGAGAAGCCAATTAACCTCACTGCATGTTTTTTGGGAGGAAACCCACACAGACACAGGGACAACCTACTAACTCCATGCAGATAGTGTCCTGGCTGAGATTTGAACCTGGGACCTAGCGCTGTAAAGGCCACTATGCTTCATCAATACCTATGATGGTAATGCAGTATGCATATAATATTGTGAATACACGTGTGATGTGACGCTGAATGGGTGTGAATATTATTATTATACAGGATTTATATAGTGCCAGCATATTATGCAGCATACATTAAATAGGGGTTGCAAATGACGGACAGATACAGACAGTGACACAGGAGGAGGAAAGGACCCTGCCCAGAAGAGCTTACAATCTAATAGATGGGGAGGTAGTACACAATAGGAGGGGGATATGTAGTGGTGGGAAGTAGTGAGGGTTTAGGAGACAGAAGACGGGTAGGTGAGGTTGAAGCGTTGGGTTTTGAGCGCTCTTTTAAATGAGCAGAAAGTAGGAGCAAGCCGAATAGGACGAGGAGACCATTCCAGAGAGTTGGGGCAGCTCTAGAGAAGTCTTGGAGCCGTGCATGTGATGAGGTTATGAGTGAGGAAGTCATTAGTAGGTCATTAGAGGAGCAGAGAGAGCGACTAGGGGGGAATTTTTCTATCAGGACAGAAAGGTAAGTGGGACAAGAACTGTGGAGGGATTTGAAGGCAAATCACAGGAGATGAATTTGATTCTACGGTAAAATGGAAGCCAATGGAGAGAACTACAAAGAGATGCAGCAGAAGAGGAGCGGAGGGAAGGATGGATGAGTCTGGCTGCAACATTCATAATAGATTGTAGAGGAGAGAGTCGGGTTAGTGGAATACCAGAGAGGAGGAGGTTATGAAAGATAAGTGTGTACAACATATAGGGCTCTATTTATAAAACAGGGAAGCTGATATAAATACAATACAATATATACAAAACTATGGTCATAAACACAGAAACAGCTAACAAATACATTATGGTAATACAACACAAGAACAGTTGCATCACACATCCTGGGCTGTGCCAAACTCCAAAGATAGCACGATGGATTAACAAGACGTTCTTCTCTTCCCTTGTGCAGTCACGTTCATAATTATGAGTTCATAAAAAACAGATCTAGTAATATTTACTAATTAATACCTTTTATTGATAAAGATAATACAGTGCTGTACAATAAATCAGGTATTGAATCTTGCATGCTTCAGCTATAGCACTCCAAATTATAGCACCCAGCAGATCCCGAGTCCGGGAATACATAGGATTTGGCTGTCAGAAGTTGTGAAGACTTGATGTCACCAATTTATTATTTTACATAATAAACAAGAGGCTGTAATAAATTCAGAAATAGGTGCCGCCTACCCATACAAATCCAATGTGACCTACTTAAAAGGGACATTTTAAGTCATGACATTTTTTTCACATTAATTAAATGGGTGGCTATCCTTTTTAAGTATTCTGTTTTATTTTAAATTGTACTATTGTTTTACATTTTTTGGAAAGGTCCCCTTCTGCCTTTACTGCTGCGGTGTTAAAGGCTAAAGGGGAAACCTCCATATACCAGGAGGCTGTGGGCTGCTCCTTCTGTGCATGGCCAAAATTGGGAATGTTTCATCAGGGGGCTTTGTTGTAATGTAAAAAAAAAAGTGCTCAATTTCACACATGCGCAATGAGATCAGTACTTTTTTCTTGCATTTTCAGGAAGACACATCACCCAATCTCACGCCTGCTTAGTTTGAGTTAAAGTTAAAAGAGAAGAAAAAAGATGGTGGCACTGGACAGAACAGTGAGCGTTGGAAAGAAGTCGGACACCCTGGGACTCGCTGGGCTTGGTTTGTGGATAGATTTATTGTTTTGCGTGGAAATTTTTTGATTAATATTTTAGGTCTGTAATTCTTAGAAATGCTAAAGTTTGAAAAAAATCATGAAATATCATAAAATTATTAATTATAAAAATAATAAATTTAATAATTTTATTAAAAAAAACTAAAAAAAATAATAATTTGTCCAAACAAGGGTACAATAATAGATAAACTTTTGGATTTATTATTTATTATTTGGGTTTAGTTAATGTTTGATCAATGTTTTAAAAGCGGATTAAAATGTAATTCGCTTTTAAATTTCCCCCAGGCCATGCCTCCCCCGCATACGGACGCTTCATGCATACCATTGATCAAGCAGAGGATGTGATGCAGGAGACGGCCGCGGTTCGCTGGAGGACGGCGCTGGATTGTGGGAAGCAGGTAAAAAAATTTTATGCTACCCCCGAATGTGGCTCAGGGTTACCGCTTTTCGTACTTAAAATTCACCCGCCAGGGGGTTAAAGTCATCACTTTATGATATGACATGGGCAGCACGGTAGCCTTTGCAGCGCTAGATCCCAGGTTCGTATCCCGTCCAGGGCACTATCTGCATGGAGTTTGCAGGTTCTCCCCGTGTCTGCGTGGGTTTCCTCCCACATTCCAAAAAAAACATGCAGTTGGGTTAATTGGCTTCCCCCTAAAAAATGACTGTATTAATGACATATGAAGTAAGGACATTGTGAGCCCCTTTGAGGGACAGTTAGTGTCACGACTATGGACTTTGTACAGCGCTACATAATATGATGCCGCTATATAAATACTGTGTAATAATCACTTCAATACAATAAAGGAATGGCTTACCCAAAAGCTATATTTGTGGGGCTGCCAATGCACTACACTTCCTGATTAGCACACCACAATATATAATGTTGCATTAGTGCGCCTGCAAGGCATTACGCATTTATGGTGCACTAATGTAACCCACCGCAATGAGTTGCAATGAGCCCTGTTCTGCTGGTATTCTAGTTTCTACTTCCAATGACAAATAGTCAGATGTGTCACGCCTGAATTCCTGATAATGAGCTTTCTCATGTTACCGAGCCGGTTCAGGGAAATCACACCGGTTTCTGGATTTCCTTATTAGGAGATCACTTCCTGGCGATGTGTAAAAGGTTCAACTTTCTCGCCAGGTAAGCCAGATTAGTATCAGATGCTTGTGTATTCAAATTGTTTCAGCTAAATGTTTTAAGTTGTAGACAGAGTGGAGAAAGACTTGAAAAGTGGCTTTTAAACCCCCTCCCCAACTGCATTTGAATGGGCTGGCAAAGCACCTTGATTGGAAATGGGCATCACAATGTACAGCTGGTTCATGTCTTATTCTTATGACACCAGGAAGAAATAAATGGAGGATTGCAGTTATCACCAGGACAGGAAGCTACAGACAGCAATAGAAACGTTTCAGATGTTCTCACCTTTTCACGCTCTATCCAAAACAGAATTACAGATGATGGACTTTTAATTGATTTTTGACATTGTGACCATTGAAGTTGCATGTCCAGCCAGGTTGCATTTTAAATCATTGGACCTGATTTAATAAAGCTCATCAAGACTGGAAATGACTATCATAGGAGAACCGAGGTGATCCATCAAACCTGGAATGGATTTAGTAAACACCACAACATTCCCTGGTGGGGAATAATAACTGCCATTGAAACACATGGACCTAGAAGAATGTTTCAGAATATCAAATTCACTGCTTTAGAAATGAACCCTATGTGTAGAGATCAAGCAGCTAGTTATAAATGATAAATAATATTGGTAATGTAATTGTAGTACAATGCCTTGTGCCCGTCCTGCTGGTATAGGGGTGTAGAATGGGGATCCTATGACTATCCAGTGGCCAGAAGCCCCACATAATCATTGGATACATATACACAGGACATGTCTATTCATAATGCAGTATTGCCATTTACAGACAATGACAGACGTGCTGCACGGCCAAACACTCTCCAATCACACTTGACAGAGATCAGAACATGTAAAAAATGAAAGCAAATCTTTTTTTCCTTTGGCAGAGGCTTTAGTTACACCGAAAGCCAGTTGTGAATGAGAACAAACTTGTTACCTTTGGTGTCATTATAGGGAGTTTTTGACATGTGTAATTACCTCCCTGGTAAGATATTAGAAGAGCGTCACCTAGTGTTCAGAATGTCACATGCACCTCACAAAGTTTCCCAGAATACTTTTTTGACTCCCTAATTTGATTATTGGTGCTTCACAAAAATGTTTACGTTTGCTTTGACAAATTAAAGCTATCTTGTACTTCAAACCAATAAATGAGCCCTGTCCTGAAGTTTTTAACTGATCCAGGTCTCTGGAACCTGTGCTTGGTGATGGAGGCAACATGTTTACTGGGAAATTAAGGGTTTGGGTCACTACACATCACTTATTGAAGGTAGGATGAATGATGTCACTACAGTCCTAGGGGGGCATGAGGATGAAATTCAGAGATTAAAGCAGACTATCAACTCATTCACTAACAGCTAGAGGGCGCTCTAATAAGGACAGGCCCTCTTATCAGCACATACAGGGTATCCCTGAGCCCGTCTTGGACTTGCAATCTACTGTGATGACCCTGTTTTAGGAGCTTTTGTTTGGCATTGTGATTGCAATGCTTGAACTTCATAGAATTCACTGGGCCCTTACCAAACGGCTTCTTGTTGGGCTCACCAACCAAATTTGTTTAGCTTCAGGCTAAACAAATTTGCCATCACTGGGGATTCCCCTATAGACCCTCCTTTTCTTTTTAAGATAAGTAATACTTTGTATCTACTAGAAGTGGAACAACTTCTTTTGTCTTAGGGCCTACTTTCCATTGCAATCCATTGGCAGACACCTGATGGTGAGCAGCGCTCCCTACAGGCATGAAATGGGTGGAGACGACGCCATAGATCTGCATCGTCTTTAGTTATTATTAAGTCATTATTTCAATCTGCACCATCATGATTTTGTTTTTTTGTTTGCTGCTTTGCTGTATTAAGGCCACGTTGGCCTGTCATTCTGTTTTGGCACCTTGTTTTTCATTTGGATCTTCGTCTGGGTTTTGGACTGTTTTAAAATTTTTTTGTCCTGTTGTGGAGTTTTTTTTTTATTGTTTAAATAAATGTATTGAAACCAAATTACATTTTATGCTGTCCCTATGTGTGTGGCTTTGTATAGATGCATGGCATGTCCTCTGCGCTTCCCTTCAGTCAGAAAATGCCCAGTCAAGTATTTATGGAAAGTATTTTACTTTTCATTTGCCAAAAAAGGGAATTTAAAATGATTTTGTATTTATTTCCATTATTAATTATTTGTTAAACAAAAAAACATTGCTTAATTATATTTTGTAGTTTCATATGCAACCTATAGGTAGCGCTGTGAGCTCTTTTCTCCTGTTTTCTAGGCTCTTCATATCTACTTTGCAGATAAAAACCCTTCAGCAGTGTTCTGTTCCCACTCAAGTCACTATCATTATGCTGGATGGATTGGTTTGCCTGTAAAATAAAAAATAAATGTGAAACACAAAAGGAATTCATATAATAAATATAATAATGACAGTTATCAGAATATAAATATACAATAACAGTGTTAATATAAAAAGTAATCAAGTGATCAGCAATAAATTAAAAAAAGTTAACAGTTTGAAAATCTCATTTTCCATTTTTGGGGACAACTTTTTTACCAGCCAAGAAGCAAAAAGAAAAATCTGCAGTAGGGGTATAAATAATTAAAACTGACTGGGGTGCTGCTTGCTTGTCGTCCCCTTTCACCTCTTTATAGAAATGATCAGCACTTTGTGTACGGTGCTCATTCATTCTCATATTCTCACATTCTCCTACCAGCAGCAATCATCTGAACCAGGCTTAAATCGGACTTATTATCAAAGTTTTTCTTTACATAAAAGTGTAGACAGTCCTTTTATGTAAAGTAAAAATTAGCTTTTTTATCCTTTTTACTATATATTATTCCATTCATGCTTTTTATTGCAATGGGAAAAAATGCCAATCTCACGCATACGCAGTGCGAGATTGGGTGACATGGCCAAAAGAAGACGGATGAATATGGAGCTGCCTTGGCTTCCTCTACGCCAGGATGAAGTCGGATTTCAGGACGGCTTTGGATCCAAACGTTGACATCTCTGGAGGAATTGGGGGCTCCGCAGAAGCAGAGATGAGTATGATTTTTTTTATTTTTTAGTTTAACTTCGCTTCAACAGAGCCCCAGATAGTAATAAAACCTAAACAAGGCTATAACCCTACCATTCTAAACTAGAAAAAAATGGTTATAGATACACCTTGGGCAAATAATTATTAGGGTACAATTGATCACTGCTTTCACTTTTATCCCTTTTTCAGCACACCTTACAACTTTTACTGATGCTGCGCTGGGACACTTTATTTTTTTTTTAGCTGATTGTATGTGGGTAAATGACATCCCGGCAAAGCCCTAATTTTGTAGACAATAAAAAAGAATGAATGCACAAAAAGTGATTGATTAAACCAGCAAGAGCTTTTTACATAACTACATTTCCTTTCCATTATATTAGCTTTGCAAAGTAACAAATGGAGTAATGTAGAGACTGGATTAAGGTTTAGTGCAAAGTAACACTTTGTAACTATTTAATTATATAGAGGATACATCCACCCAAAAAGACAAAGCGCAAAGGGGGAGCAAGAAGGCACCTAAAGGAGGGACAAACCCCCCAAATCAATCACAGTTGAGAAATATGGCTTTTTTGTGTACACACACACACATATATATATATATATATATATATATATATATATATATTCAATCGCGTGGTTGTTTTTTCCTTCTTCACCATGCACACACAATCACAGCCTTGTCCCTTTGTGTACATAACACGAGTCTGAAGCTTCCACACATTTTGGGACTGTTGTGTGTAATTAATGATTCTGTCTACAGTTCGCGTTCCTGGGGCTAGAGTTGGGTGCTGCCCTTGTGCATCTATTGCATCTAAAGCAATACACGTGGCATACAATGCCTTTCTAAAACTTGAGTTGTTTACATACAGTAACCAAAAAATAAATAAAATACAATAAATAAATATTACTATCACAAGAGAAATTTAAATTAGCCCCAGTAAATCGGTTGACCGGTATGGGCCTAGCCTCAAAAAATTGCTATTGGTTTCCCATATCCCATAGATTTTATCTATTTGTACTGTATGTTTTTGCAAGTTATACATATTACTGTTTTATTCATGTAGCAATATTTTTTAAAAAAGATATGATTTTATTCTAATATAATTTTGAATAATGGGTACCTTTCAAATAGCCTTCCCCTCCCCTCTTTCTTAACGAATTTCCACAATAAATAAATAGAAGAGGAGACCAGTTGGGTACTCCCAACTAGTGATGGACTAATTTACTCAGCCCTGGATGTCTATAGAGATGTGGTGAAATGTGCGTTGATAGAGAGTGGCCTATGCCGACCCTTTTGTTTGAAGATCATGGAAATTTGTCCGATTCAGGCTGTTGTACCGAATAATTGCAATCCTTTTCTGGGTCCAACAAACAGCACCATAACTTGGCTTGGATGTCCACATTTCCCGGCAAATTTCCAATACCTGATGAGGTATTTACAGAAATGAAAAGATTACTGGAATTGTTGTAAAAGGTTGGTAAGCCAATCTCCTGGGTCTATGGCAAGAAATGGCCACCTTAGGCAAGAATAACTGAACTGGTTATAGTCATTCTGTCTGGAAGGGATGCAAGGTAACATTTAAGGCTTATTGGACCCTCACACTACTGGCGCTATTGATAACCAACCAGGCGGCTGCGTTAAAGTGGAACTAAACCCGCACTACACACCAATCCCTGATCCATGCCAGGGTGCCAACATTTTCTTTTCTTCTTCCTTCTTACACTCTTTGGTCATTTTGATTGGCTGTGCCAGGAAGACCTAACTCCCACCCAGGCACATGGGAGTTCATTTATTCCTGGCACTTGCAAGGAAAGCCAGGATTGCAGGGTTTCTGCACAATTTGACAGTTAGGCACCAATTAGGCAGATTCTGCCGTCCTGGAAGATGATTGGAGAAAATGTTTTAGGCTGTTGCCCCCCTCAGAGAGGTCTAACTATTCCTGGGTTACCCAAAACAAAGTTTTTGCACTTTAAGTGTTGGAGTTAAAAGAGTTGGAAGACAAACTTATGGTTCATGTCAACCAATGTTACTGGCTTCTACCAAGCTCCTGGATAACACTTTAGGCAGAGCTGCGTCTCAGGGTTACCTGGGAACATATAGTAATAGAATTGATAGAAGGTGAGACAAGAGGTCATCTGATCCCTTGTGATCCCTAATACTTACATGATCTTTTAATTCTGTGCTTTGGCAGATTTTATGGCACAAAATTTGGAGCCTCAATCACACAACCCGGAGCCTCCTTCACATCTTCCACATTTACAGTGACTGTGGCCGTGGAAGTTAACACTGGTACGGAAAAGTTGGCTGTGTTGAAGGCCACTACTGACAGCACATACTGTCTCCTAACTTCAAAATCCAGGCCCTGCAATTACAAGAAAACTCATTTGAAGAATAAACAAACACTTCCACAGATTAAGTATTATTGTCAATATTGCCCATTATTAGTATTACACAGTATTTATAAAGCGACAATATATTACGCAGTACAAAATCTATAGTCATGTCACTAGCCCCATCAAAGGAGCTCACAATCTAATGTCCCTACCATAGTCATATGTCATTAACACAGTCTAAGGTCAATTTTTGGGGAGAAGCTAATTAAACTAACTGCATGTTATTGGAATGTGGGAGGAAACCGGAATACCTGGAAGAAACCCACACAAACACAGGGAGAACCTGCAAACTCCATGCAGATAGTGTCCAGGCCGAGATTCAAACCTGGGACCTAACGGTGCAAAGGCCAGAGTGAGAAACTGCTGCCCACATTACATATAAAAGGCTTTGTGTCCCGTATGTGATACATACTGTTTTGGGCTCAATCCACATTTACCATCCAGGTCTAACTAAAAACTAAAGGAGGAATGTATCAATCTATGGCATATATTTATAAAATATTCATCTGTCAATTTGTCTTGGATTCGGCCATTTTGCATTCAGAATTTTTAGAATTTACTAAACAAGTGCAGCAATTTTTGCAGAATTGGCCACTAGGGGGCATTATGACCCTTGGTTTTTATATAAATGGAAAAGAGAACTAAATAGGAAAATGTATTACTGTTGACATTCGAAAATCAGGCTTCAATAACCTGGAACCTTCAGTTTTCCGGCATGGAAAACTTTTCAAATTTACACTGTTTTCCGGAAGCATCGTTTATGTTTTGATGGTGCTGTACTTCAGAATCAGCTGCTAGGTCTTGCTTTTTCTCCACAATTTGAAGCGGTTTATGTTGCTGAGGATGCTGTTACTGTCAGTCATGAAGATGATCATCCTGACAGCCCATCTGCTATTTAGCTTCTTTTCAAGAGTACAGTAATGATTAAAATTCTTAGGCACTATTTTGTTTAGTTGAACTAAAATTCTGTAAAACTTTTTTATTTACTTGGTGAACATTAAAATTTAATTAGCTTTTCCTTTAGTGTCATTTCACTTTAAATAATACATCATATATAACCTTCAAAAATCATCAGGTTCAGAGGCTGCCGGATTTTTGAACCTGTACAGTACTAGCATGAAAACATATCTTACCTTAACAGTTTTTATTTGACCCATGTTATCAGAAGTTGTAGTTACGGCAAACTGATTTCTTTCATTTCCCTTAATAATCCTAAACATGGCTGTCCAGGCATCGGTGTTGGGAGCGTCATCGTCTGTAACCGTCAGCAGTGCAACATTGAAGTCCACTTCATTTTCAGGAACCGATGCTGTGTACTAAAATAAAATGAATTTATGACACAATTGCTACATAATAGTCTATGTAGAACTGTATGCCAGCATTTTATGGACTTCTACAAAATGTGTACAGGAAAATTAGATAATGGGGCTGATTTTCCAGTAAACAAGGGTACACTGGGGAAAGTTTGACTTGGACAGATCATAGACCTGCTTAAGGTTCTCTGCATCCAGTTCCTGGCACTCTTCTTGATAGCACACCACTAACTGGCTATTCCAATAAAGGGGGGGATTAAAATAAACACAATGCCACATAAACTACTAAACAAATAAAGCTTTAGAAATATCCGCTTGCCAAATTAAAGATCCCAACTGGGCTGAAGCTCCTGCCGTCACATCCAACCTATAATGCTGAATGATCGTGTTTGTAGACTTCCAACTGATTATTTTAGAAGAACCCTTCACTAATGAAGCCCGTGAGGTTCCCTAGTCGAATGTGTCTTGACTTCCTATGATGGAACCAATGGTACTCTATACCCTAATTGTGCAAGCGTACCAAATAGTTCCTAGAATACAGGAGGCAATATCTATCAGAGAAATGCGAGGAGCCCCTGCCTTTCAACAAGCTGGTATTCAGTCCCAGGAGATCTGGGAGAAGATTGTCCTGGAAAGAAGCCACCGTCATTTGCATTAACAAATTCCCAACTTTGGCCAATGAGAAAGAATTACACCTGCTTTTTTTGCCCCCTTCTTATTTTCAACATGACTCTAATATCAGTGTTATTGAAGGTAAAATGTTCGGTGGCCTGGGCCAGTGCTTGCAGGCACCTGAACCTCAAGAAGAATCCTGGCACATGCTAGAGATCAGGTCTATGGTAAAAGGTGGTGATGTCTGTTCAGAGACCACTCATGATCATGGAAGGATCTGCTCAGATGACCTGCAGACAGATTTTCAAGGTTGGTAGATAGGAGGGCATGAAGTTGAGAAAATTCTCCTATGTCAATGACAAAACATGGCCATGACTAGAAAAAATAAACAGATAATTCTCATCCCACTTTGTACGGCAATGTAGGCGATTTCGGTCTTGTTGTCCATCAGTACTTTAACTCTCTGCTGATACAGAAGATAAGTGAAGACTTCAATGCCTCCCAGGTCACTAACACTTATAACAGATTCGGGTGGGCCACTATAGCAAAAAAAGGCCACTTGTGTCCCATATAGTGGTCTCCCCAACCTTTGGGACTGGCATACAAGGTGATTAGAATCAAAGTCCTGCGTGCCAGAATCATTCCTCAAAACAGATTGCTATGGGAGGTCCAGCATCCCAAGTCTTACTAGACTGACCAGGGTATGTTGAATTCTTTTTTTTGTTTTTTCAATAAATTTTTAATAAAGTTTCACAAAGAAAGGTTTGCACAGCAAACTTTCACATTCAACGTTACAACACAAACCACCATTTAACAATATGAGGCTTATGGGGCAGTGTAGAAAATGCATTAAGTCCAATGTCCAACCATGACAAAAACAATAAATGCTCACAGAGTGCTATGTTGAATTCTTACTGGCAGCAAAACCAAGGATCAAGGAAGCACAACTGCAACCAACTGGAATCAATTACCATAGAAATGTATGTTGTCATCAGCATACTATTTTCCCTTATACTCATTCCCCAAGGTAAGGTGGCGGATATCTGGAAGCTCCCTTATTAAATGGCCTTTCCAGATCCCAAATAAACCCCCCTCCCACAGACCCCTACCACACTGGCCACATTATGGGGATGAGACCCTCTCCCCCGACGATGGCCCGTGCCACCACTCAGGGCAGGCAGCTCTGGTTTGTAGCCCTTTCATTTTTGGGAAAACCAGATTTCAGAGGTTCTTTTCATGGATAGGAGAGGAGGCACACATGCTATGTGCCTTTTCTATCCAGAAAAAAAATATTATTTATATTACACACACACACACACAAGGCAATTTAGTTTTCTCTCTGTAGGTTCAGATGAATTGGGCACAGGTGTGTCAGTTCAGACTAATTACCTGTTTGCCCCTACTAACATCTACTGGTGCATTCACTGAAGTAGAGGAACCTGCACACAACACAGCTGCTACCTTCTGTACGCTCTCATATTATCTCTTGGATGCCTATTCATGGACAGCTGAGTAGGTTTACTTGTAGGAATGCACACTAATGAATCAAATATACCCTCATACAGGTGAGCATACCTTTTGGCTGCCATTCATAAGATCGATTTTAATCAGCCACAATGTTGTCTGTTTATAGGTCTCCCTAAAAAATGGCATCTGTACAATTACCAATGGCTTTCTTACATTTTTGCCCAGGGCTGTGCTTTAACTAATGTTAGGTCTTCACACTTACCATTGTTGAAAATGGTTGAAAATTGGAGCATTATCATTGGCATCTGTAACAGTGATTACAGCTGTGCCAGTGGTCAAGAATCCAAAACCTTTCTGATCAATAGCTTGGACGATCAAAGTATACTTGGGATTTAGCTGAAAAAGAAAAAGGAATAAAGAGTCATTCAACCACTCAAATCTAATTTTTCTTCTTCTCTTTAATGTCCTTTTGTATCCTCAAATCCCTGGTCCAGTTCTCTGCTGACTCACCAGCAGGCTGTCATAAAACCAGAAAAGCAAAGGGTTTGATTGACTCATTTAAAAGACTTGTAGAAATAACTCAGCTCCAACGATGCCTAGAAATATCAGCCTGCAGGTTTAACATATAATGCAATCCATTTCCTGCTGGGTGAAGCATCTGACTTTCTAAATAAGATCCCTCTAGGTATGGCCACCTCAATGTGAGCCTGTGCTTTGTCCATTCAAAAGGGAAACTTTAATGGCAACCAGGTGCATTCACCTACCTTCCTCTACTTTCTAATTGAGCCACCTAGCAGCTGAGAGTGAAAGGCTACAAGTCACCATAGTCAAAGTACAATCCAGTCTTTCTCTACCTTTTTAACATTGGGAAACCCTTGAAATAACTTTCAGGTTGTCAGGGAACCCCCTGCTATAATTACTGTATCCACAGCTCACAATCACACAGTATTAGTGTGGTCATCAGTCATAGCCAAAAATAAAGTTCATATTGGTTAAATTGACCCCAGAGTCACAAATTGCTCAAGGAACCTCTGGAGGAACCCTAGGGGTCCAGAGAACCCTGGTTGAGAAATACTAATCCTTTGTGACAACACTGATTGCCCCAGTGCTCTTACATGTTCTTCCATTGGTACTAACTGGCACTAATTGTATCTTTCCTTAAATCCCAATTCTGAAATGAATCCTGAAATGGGGATGGGTGATAAGGTGAAAAGGCTTACCGGTACTTAAAAAGAAAAAAAAATACAGGTTTGTTTTGTCCCAAAGTCACTCTATTGCTGTGGGAATCCCTCTCGGCTCTACACTCACTGTCTTTAGGTATCTGAATATGCATACCATAAAACAGGACAAAGCCTTCCAGGAGTTTATACAACTAAGATAATTCAAATACTATGACACTCAGGCGTCAAGAAACAGCGAATTCTATCAGTAAGGTAAAGTTCCTGACAAGGAAAAGGCTGGGATAGGGTCAACTCACAATTTAGAGCTCTTGACTTTGACTCTACATTATGGAGGATCCATCAATGGATCAAGACACTATTCAAAAAATTTGATAATGTCAGCAATGGTTAGCTAGGACTGTGAGTGGTGGCAGGGATATCTTGCTACAAGAAGATAAATTTAAATCACAAACCTCACGGTCTAATCCAGAGGTCCATACTCGAATGAGCCCTGAGACAGGATCGATAATGAACATCATGTTGTTTGGAAAAGGGGGGTCTTGACTTTTAATGCTGTACTGAAGAATGCCATTATCGGAGTCCTCTGTGTCATCTAAATCTACGGCTCTGATGGTCATTACAGGAGTTCCTAAAATGATAGCAGAGGGGAACATGACAATGAGATGATTTTGGAAAAAATGTTTTTGCTAAATTTATCACCTATAATCAGCTGACTTTATTGTATTACATTGGTTAAAAAGGCCAGCAGACCTTCCAGCTTGGCCCCTTCAAACTACCAAATCAAAATGAGCATGATCAAATCTACTGCTGACAGGCTTCAATGGGGAAAATACACAATGCAAGAAGAAAGAAAGTTCTCTATATGGACCATTTATATATTTATACAGGATGATCATATCCCCCTATACATCTCTTCTCAAGGGAGAATAGATTCAGTTCAGCTAATCTCTCCCCCATTCAGTCCATCTAATTGTTCAATCTCCATTTTATCAATCATCAGTGATGTAACACCTACAAAAAGATTTTTGACATCAATATTGAACAATCTGTATAGGTCAATAGGTCAGTGATCCTCAGTAGAGGGCAGGGTTCCCTAAGGGTTCCTCTGACACCAATAATCTGTTTAGGTATCTGTAAGAGTGACATTCTTCCCACTGGCCAACGATGAAAGAGGCAGTCTTATTACGGACCACCAGGCATTGTACCATGAACTGGGCATATCAGAATCATTGGTAGGGGTTCCCTAAGACTCAGAAGTTATTTCAAGGGTTACCAATGTTAAAAGGGTCAAGAAAGGCTGGCATAGCGTATGTGCAATTCATGATTTTCAACTGGATACTCTCTGGACTGTCGGGATACCTGCAGCTCCCTATGTTGCCTGCTGGTGGCGCTGGGGTTTAGCACGTTCTACATGTGCAACCAGCAGGAGCAATTGCTGCAACCAAGCTACACCTGTGGTTCATAATAAGTAGGCTTATATTTTTTTCACATGGCCATAGCATTGGAATTCTTGAATCTGAACCTGTACCCATAACCCAATCCCTGCTGGTGCTCTTGCCAATTGCTTTACGAAATCCTGTCTCCCTCTCTCTTTCTCTCTCGCTCTCCTCACTTCTCCCTCCTGTCTCTCCCTCTTTCTTTATCTCTCTCCACTTTCCCTCTCTTCTAAATTGATGTCCAACCATACAGATAAAATGACAATTTACCTGGTCTGGATCCTTCGGTTACTGTGCCTTCAAACACCTCTTGTGTGAACACCGGCGGTTATCATTTTGATCTGTCACTTCAATGATACATTTCCTAGGATTCTCCACGTTTTGTCCATTCGATGATACAGCATAGAACCAGATCTGAAATAAGGAGATATTTTACTGTTATCTGAAGCCTAAAGCCGCATACACACGTGCAATTCTTGTCGTTGGAAAGGACCTTCCCTTGCATTAATTTGCTCATCGTTCATCGTCCGTGGATCCGCCAGGACTGATCCACAGATGATGGACAACCTGGGCTGTACACACGCCAGATTCTCGCCCAATATCTGGCCGATGCCGATTATCGGGCGAGAAAAATTTGACGTGTTAGCTTAACACTAACTCATGGAAGTATCTCTTGTTCACACAGAGCTGTGCAAGTCTGTAGATAAAGAACAAGTGGGAGGCACCATGCTGTGTCCTTCACTATTGCTGTCTACAGTAGTCATCCTTCTCAAATATTTAGTGATTTGCCTAGGGATCATTGTACACACATTAGATTTGTGTTTGTAGGTTAAAGGAGTTTGTACAGGTGTCACACTTACCTCTTCCTTGCTAAAACGCAGGTGCCTTGAGGCACTGCACATGAGGTAGTTCTGATTCTGGACATGTCTGCTCCCCCAAGTTTTATCAGTTTCACCCAACCCGCCAGCCAACCAGAAAAAAGCCTCTTAGTCATCCTTGGGTATTTAGCTAGTTTAGGCACAGCAAACAGCGTCTGTACAGTGTGTCTCCACTAGTGCTGAGCCCCCTAGCTCTGCTGAGCATTTCCTCTACACTTGCTGTTTATTTAATTGCTTTTCCTGTACAGCTCCTGTGTTAACCCCTTATTACCCAGTCTGCTGTTTTCCAGCCAATTCCCTTGTGCTGTTCCAGTGTTCCTCTCCATCTGTGGTTATCCCTGTGTCAGCTGTGCCTCCTGTCACTTCCAGTGTCTCCTGTTTTCTCTGTGTCTGTGGTGGCCTCTGTGTCACTGGTGTCTACTTCCTGGACCCTTGGTATTTTACCCCTGGCTTGTAGCCTGACCTCTCTTGCTTGCTGCCTACCTTGACAATTCTTCTGCTTAGTGATTTAGTACCATGTATCGTCCTACCCACCTTGGTGTGCCCAAAGACCGCAACCTGTCAGTAACCAGCAGTGCAACATCCTCACCACTAGAGGCTCTTGAGAAGATTTGGTTACTGCTTAGACTCCGCCTTTCTCAGGGCTCACACCACTTCTGTGCAAGCTGTAGGGGAGACAGGGTCACAATGGGGCACTGTACAACGGGGATTGTAACCTATATAGCAAGCACAGGACATACCCTGAAAAATGCCATTTGTCCATTTCCCTTTAATTCATCCTGCAAATTAAAGGTGAGCTTCCCTGTAATGGTTCCTAGGCACTCTTGTGCCTCATATCTGTATTTTTGCAGTCTGAAATCTATGACACTGATGCTTCCAGCAGTAGTGGGATTCTGCTGATTTCATTAGTGTGTTGCTTTGTGTCCTTCTTGCTGGAAGCTCTAAAATGAGGAAACAAAGCCCTACCATTACCAAGATGGCCTCCACAAATGGACACCAGGATGGTATACCAGTACTATGAAAAGGCTAAAACCCAACTTACCGTGTACCTTAATAGATAACCATATAATGTGTTTTACAAAAAAGTCATATTATAGGGAAACACCATAAGAAAAGATAGCAATTAAGAGCAAAACACATATTAAAAGCTGTATGACAAATTATTATATTATTTTTGGAATCAGACTGGGCAGAGACAGGTAAGTCCCATAGGTAATCAGATTTAATTACCAGTTGAATTTTCGCTTACCGTATAGTTTGCTATAGTTTCTCTGTCCAGTGGCCGGGTCACGTTGAGCCATCCAGTAGTCCTCTCCATGACAAAAATCCCCACAGGGGGAGAGTCGGCCCCTTGGCCTGTTACACTGTAGTACACTGTAAGCTCACTTGCCCTGCTGGATTTGACCTAAAGAAAAATAAGTATGTGAGAAAGGAAAACAATATTAAGCCTTCACAAAGGTATACTTATGGACTTTTCACATTATATAAAAATATGTCTGCTTTATATAAAAAATGATTTAATAATAATATTGTGTGGGATAGTTAGACATTATATGGACAAAGTGTTAGTAAGGCTCTGGTCACCACCAGTATTCACCAGATGCCAGTCCCCCAATTTAATGCCACAGTGTTCACCTTTAGCAAGCCCCTGCTCAGCCTCGCGAGACAGATTGTGTCTCCCACTACTCGGTTGCCCTCAGGACTTAATGTGCAAGGGATTGTGTCTGGGGGTGGCTTGCAGAGAACTAGGGGCCTCACAGATTAAGAAGTCAAGAACAACCAGGCAAATAAAGAGTCCACAGCCAAAGTCATACAGGGGTGATCAGTTCACCAAACGAGGTACAGAGGGATTAGGCACAAGCAGAGTCAAGGTCAAAGACAAAGGTAGGTCCAGGCAGCACATAAATGATGGGTTAGGGAAAAAGAAATGATCAGCAACAGAAAATGACACAAGAAACTCTACAGCACAGATTATCCCAGGTAAATGCTACAACAGGCACTGGAATCTAAGAGCAGAGAAACTCTTCCAGCAGCCAATGGTAGCATGGGATTGATCAGGAACCATTCTACTAATCAGCTGCAGCACAGCTCCAAACCCCCTTCAGTTGTGCAGTCTCAGTGCAGGGGATGCTGAGAGGAAAAACACAGCTAAAGGGAAACAAGTATGCTGCAAGCCGCAGAGCTCTAATTCCTAGAAATTCTCTGCTGGTGGAAGTAGCACCACCGGAGGGAATAGTAGAGCATGATCTACTCCAGTGGGACACCACCCGGGATTGTCAGCCAGAAGAGCGTCTCCTAACAGTGTCCAAGTATCTGACCACAACTGAACCAAGCCAACTCCATAAAGACATGATTTGATGAGTGCCTGCACGGAGCTCTCACCTCAACTCTTTGAGAGCCAGATTCAGTATCAGTATCTGAAAAATTGCCACAAACACACTCCAACATCTTTTTTTGTAATGCCCTTGATAAGGGATATCCTACAAACTCATATAGATGTAATGGTTACGTTATACAAAATGTGGACCATGCAGTACAGTATCAGTTTTGTATAATGTGACCTCCACGTCCTACAAGTTTTTAATAATTTTTAATGTTTATAGTTGCCTACAAACAATCATTACATTACCAAATCTCTGTACTGAAAAGGAATGCAATGTCCTGGACTCGAGGACAGGTTTTTGTTGTAGGTAACTTGATGACCCTTTTCAGAAATGGAACAGAAATTTACCATTTATTTTACCCCAATCAATATGTGATATAATTTCTGTACTAAAATGCAACACAATTTCTATTTTCAATGACAAGGGTATGTGTTGTAGGTACCTGGATGAGCCTTTTGGGAAATGGACCTCTTAGATTTTCAGGCACTGTAAATGGTGGAATGACCCAGTCTCTCTTTTTGTCTCCTAAGCTCATGCACAGAATTGGATGCCAGTGATTGTTCAGCCTGTCGATCACAAAAGCAATAAATGCAATCACAATCAGCAAAAAGAAATAACTGAGAACTAAAAAACATGGGTGCAGCTCAAGATGTTTTTTTGGGGGAGTTTGATGATAGTGGGTCAAATCCTTCTTTTTTCTTTCCGTATCTCTCTAGTAAGCAGATCTCACCTTGGAATAAATAAACACCTCAAGAGTGATAGTGAGCACCCCCAGCCAGTCCTTCCTAAATGAACAGCCCTGGGAACAAACGTTATCGAATATGTACCAATTTTAGGTAGAATTGCTACTTTACCCCCCATGATCATTGATGTCCTAATCATATTTGGCTTACATCAAAAAACAGTGTCATGATATATTAAGTTAGTTAAATTAGCCACCCCTTGGCACAGGGCACCAGGTCATGGAATGCCAATGTACAGTTTCTGGGTGCCAGCTGGTTTCCCAACATCACAAATTGCTGGAACATGTACTTATACGGTTTCTTCATTTACCTTCTTTGTACAACCTATGCAGGAATGCTTTTGCAACCACCATTGGCACATCTACATAAAGAAAGGGCCCTGTTGTGACTCTGCTCATGTGACTTTTAATTTTGTGTCCCCTCACTGGAAGGATCGTCTAGAATATTATTGTGGTGGATATATAAATCACCAATAAACCCTATTCGGTACTAACTGCCCACTGTCAATGGAATTAATGAAGGTGGGAACAAATAAGGGTTACAGTATAGATAGAAAGGTCTAATCTATCAGCATTATATAACAAACTCACTTGATTGTGATTGGGAAGTTGCTCTTCTAGTGTCACAATGGTTTCCGATAAAATGGTATTTCCCTCTAATGCCAGGACACGGAATTCTTTGTGTCCATGAAGGTTTAAGTGATCCTTTACCACGATGGATCCATCTGCATCAACTTCAAACTCAGAATCTGACGATTCATAGCTTATTTTCGATTTTAGCCCACAGGTATCAAAAACCACTGAAAAAAAAAAAATTTGGGAGTTGTCAATAATTAGGATAAATTATTTTTTTTCATTACAAATATTCTCCTAATAAAATGGTTAATTTATATTGAACAGAAATGGAATTCTGTTTTTGCATTAAAAATATCTAAATGTCAAAACTTTTTACCATTTTGAATTTTTAGATGGAGAGGCGAAAGTACAGTTCTGGTTTGGGGGAGGGGGGCCTTACATGAGCAAAGATCCTTATTCCGGGTCATTCCCAGAATTTGAATATATAGCCTCTGAGAAATACATTTAGACTTGCTCTGGCCATTACCTTCAACTAATATAAAACTTTCAGGAAACCTTATTGGTTATATCCTTTTTTTCAAAATAAGACTGTCACAATTGATGCATGCCTTGGGAACCCTAGTCTGTCTCACCCCTGATGAAGCATTTTTTGTGAAACGCGTCGGGTCAAAAGTCTAGTTGTACTAGACGAAGTGACTAGTTGTCACTCACCATCTACTGATTTTTTTTTTGTAGATGTGATTGTTAGTTTGTTGTTTAAAATCTAAACTATCATACTGGCATGTTACACAACCTTTGTTGAAGCTGCCCACTTAAGTTCCCCACTATTGAACTCATCTCAAAACCCTTAAAGGAGTTTCTTTCCCTCCTAACTAGAAAGAAGAAAGGTAAGTTTCATTAATGATCTGTTGGCTTACAAACTGGATGCACCACCATTTATATTGTAATATGTAAGTCCTCTTTATCAAGTATTATGGGAAATGTAATTTCTGTGTGCACTAATATTAAGTGCAGAAACCCCTATAGATGTCCTTGTCAAAGCTAGACAAACAAAAGCTAATTTGAAGTTCAAGGCAGAGCTGATACACTAATTTGTAATGAGTAGTATAAAGCATGGAGGTGTTATTTCCTGGCATTGAAGAGAAATGAACACCATGAAATCTTTTTGAAACTACTCTGTGCTATCAACTCCAGGAAGACATGTGAAAAGTTGTGCCCGATGACAGGTACACACCAGCCAAGACTATTACTATGCAGTTCCAAATTGCCTGGAATATTAAGCTATGGGAAAATGCTGTTTGCATTGGTTGTATGTTAGAATCATGCCCCCTCATTAGTAATTGTCAGAATGCCACCTTTACGGACAGACAGAAAGGTCTTTGGCATTGCCAAGTGGTGTTGGCCCTAGAACTCTGCAGGCATCAATCCTTTGGGAGGTCAATCAACCACAGCTCAGGGTTTCTCGGAATGAGGGTGAGAATGGCTGTGTTATAGGGCCTATTTCTTAGTATCATATATCCTAAGCCATCAATTTTATCAACAACAATAGCTCAGCATGCAGGTGCAAGCATGACCACCAGTACGACACGGACCTCATCAGTTTATTTTTCCATTATCTGGTTACATTCTAGGAGGACAATTCAGTTTTCCCACTTATTGCAATGAGACATGAAACCATTAGTGGTATTTAAGGACAACTTTAGAAACTCATAACCAGACATTCCTGCCTGGCATTGAACATCCCTTGGTTACACAGCAGTTATTTTATATTGAATAACTGGAGCCTCCCTCAGGGTCCCTCAGGGCTCCTTTATGACTGCAGATCTGCTGCCAATAGGCTTGGCCAGGCAATAGAACCTCACTGTACCTTGGGCTCATACCGTTCTGTTTTTGTTATCTTTTACAGCAACATGCAATCATGATTGGTTGAGAAACTACAACCAATATGCAGCAGATAGCAACATAATATGCAAAAAGATTCTGAAATGAAAAGTTAGTCCATGGTATGTATACACTGCTGGAGTCCATGTACCATATTTCAACCTTGTCCTAACTCGAAGCTAGAAAAGGGGGCTCGTTGGGCCAGCCTCATAAATTTGGCAGCCTTGACATCATTAAGGAGTAGAGAGCTACAGGAAAGCATGGACTGCCCGGCTGTATAACTATTGGGGTACTTTATTTTTTCACATTTACAGGAGGATACATCGTCCAATCTAATGCCTGGGCAGTGCAAGATCGGGTGAGCTGGTGGGAAATGGAAGAAGATGGTGGCTCCTAATGGTTCCTCCTCACCAGAACAAGGAAAGAATACAGGACGACATGGGACTAAATGATCATATTTTAGTTTTAATGACAGTTCTGCTTTAAATATCGAAGATCCTTATGGAGACTGCAGTGTTGGAACTGGTAGGTGGGAGAAGTGAGTATAATGGCTTTTCCCTGAACAAAACTTAAGGAGGTCTCTCATAATGGAGCTATCTGCACCTCCACTTCAGCTTCCAGCCTGGATTCCTACAAGGTTTTGAGTTTTAAAATAGTTTTGAATGTGCTTGATTTTTAAAATAGGTAGAAGATGAAGAAGGAAAGGTGTCAGATATATTGATTTCCTCTGAAATAGTAGATCTGTTAGGGGAAACCAACGATGATAATTTTTTAGAAGAGGAATTACCAGTTCTTTTTGTCTTTTTCCATTTGTATGCAGTATTATTTTAAGGGAAAAACAATTGTGAATAAACTTTTTTATTTTACCCATAACAATATCCAGATTGAAACCATTCACATAAACTCCTAATTCCTCATTTTTTCCTGAAACTCAAGATTACTTAATAACCACCAAGCTATATTCATTAGATAACTGGTCATTTGGTTAATAATAGATTTTATGGTGTCAGAATAGTGCTTGCTGAAGATCCTCATCATGTTTTCCAAACATATAGTTAGATTTTCCTCCCATGTATCTTTCAATGCAGAATCCGTTTTAGGTACATTTGGAAAAGTTTGAATTGAAAGTACGAATTAAATTGATATGTTTCTGTATATATTTTTGGTAGTTTACAATGTACCATTTAACTGGGATCCTGGGTTTACTAATAAACTTTAGTAAAAGTGAGATCCTGCCATTAACACCTTTTAAACCAAGAATTTGGCTTGCCACCTTCACTATAGCAAAAGCTCATTTTACATACTTGGAAATAAGGAAAGGGAAACTATCCTTCTTAGTTTACACTTTAAACTATCCCCGTTTGTTTCTGAAAATGATGAATTAGTATTTATGAATTAGTATTTATATAGCGCCAACATATTACACAGCGCTGTACATTAAATAGGGGTTGCAAATGACAGACAGATACAGACAGTGACACAGGAGGAGGAGAGGACCCTGCCCCAAAGAGCTTACAATTTAAGAGGTAGGGAAGCAGCATACAATAGGAGGTGGTAGATGGTATGGATTGGTAGGTGAGTAGTAAGGGTTTTAAGAGACAGAACAGGACAGGTAGGCAAGTTTGAAAAGATGGGTTTAAGGGCTCTTTTAAAGGAGCAGAAAGTAGGAGAATACTGAATAGGATGAAGAAGATCATTTCAGAGAGTCGGGCAGCTCTAGAAATGTCTTAGAGCCGTTAGTGTGATGAGGTTATGAAAGAGGAAGTCATTACGATGAATGTTACACTAGTCCAGACGAGAGATGATAAAAGCATGTACAAGGAGTTTGGTGGTCTCAGGGGACAGGTAGGGTGGATTTTGGAGATGTTGCGCAGGTGAAAGTGACAGGACCTGGCAATGTTCTGAATATGGGGGGTAAATGAGAGGGTAGAATCAAAGGTGATACCAAGACAACGTGCTGGAGGGGAGGGCCGAATAACAGTGTTATTACCAGTAAGGAGTAAATCAGGGGGCAATTTGGAATTGGGGGGGCGGGGGATGATGAGTTTAGTTTTATCCAGGTTGTGTTTCAGAAATCTGTCAGCCATCCATAATGAGATGGGCTACAGGCAGCATGAGACCTTATCCAGGACTAAGGGAGACGAGTCTTAAGAATAATATTGTAAATACACAAAATAAAACCTTTACACTATTTTTATGGGAGATTAGGTGCCCACAATTAGGCTTAGAGAAGTTTCACTTACCTAAGGAAGGGATGAACCTCCTAAAAATTCATCTTTACAAGTCGGCATCTCACGTCATATTGTAGATTGGCTCAATGGTACCTCCACGTCTTCTAACTACGAACTTTAACAAGTTATTGTAGTGCCTTGGGGCTTTAAAGCTACACTCCACTGGAAAGTATTGTAACTACCATCAACTCTGAAACATAATATTCTTATTTGGGACACTATTAACCTGGCAAGAGACTAGGAGGAGACTCCAGTTAAGCACAGGAGTTTCCAAATATTTACCCACCTGCAGTAATCCAACTTTTCCACAGAGGCAGACATGTTCTGCCTTTAATGGATGGTGCTCCAAAGAGAATTGAGAACTCTATTTACCAGTGAGATGGACTCATAAATGTTTAACCTTAGCCCCAACACATATGCCTTAGAAGGATCCTTATGACAAAGTACACTCACTCCATCCATTTCATCTTTGTACCCCTTTTTGGTATATTTAGGCCCTTGGCACACACCAATATAACCCTATTGCCAGAGAAATTTCCCCATGGCTGACTAGCGTGCAAAATTGTATAAGGATATCAGACAGTGATATTAAGGAAGACTGAATGGGGGGGGGGCACAATATAGGATCATGATAGGTCCAATAAGGTTTTGTGGCCAGGTTTTAGTGCTGATGTGTCTGAGACTTGTATAACTACCTGCTTAAAGTGCAATACCACCTCTACTTTATTGGCACAATAGGCCTGATTTCCATAACTGGAAAATATAGACTATCATGGGAAAAGCTGGGTGATCAAGCATATCTGGAATAGATCTAGTCCAGGACTGAAAACATTTGCCATCTAATAGCAAATGATTTTAAAGAAATCCATTGCAGGAAAATGAGAAATGACAATCAATATTAGCCACTAGGCACCCAGGAACAGTCAGTTCTGTTTTCTGGGCTTTATCAGTTCTTATCAGTTCTCATCAATTGCTTACAGAACAACCTACCCCTTCCCCCAAGTCAGCCTAATAGTGTCTGTAGGAACGTATTTTAAGATAAAAGTCATCGAAATAATATATACTAAGTAATGATCACAGCTGTTACATCATCAGCAAATCAAAGTAAAAGGGTCAAGGAAGGGGTGTAGTCGTAAAATAAAGAAGAGGGGGCACGGTACTATTCATGAGTGTGCCTGCCCCACTACACCCCTGCCTATGTGTCACTCAAAAGGGAAGAAACTTCCCCCAGAGTGACATCATGATACCAGAACCCGCCCGCTATTCCATCACAGGTCTTAGCCCAACCTGCCCATCGCCCTAAGCCAGCAACTTGATACAGTAGACATGGTCCGCGGCTCCGGCCGGTGCGCCCCCCCAGCAGGGTCCTTCTCCTGACCCCACGGGGGTGGACCAGCCAGGGCTGTGGACCACCAAAGAGTTCTTTGCAAAATAGGAGTGGGCAAAGCATGCCCATTCCCAAAAAACGCAAAGGCATGGCGTTCGCACCCATGCTCACCTACTACACCCCTGGGTGAAGGGTACTTTTACCTTGCCCTATCACCAGGCCAGCCTCCAGAGATTTGGGCACAGAGAAATGGTATTCTTTATTGGCAAAATCATAGCGACAAATCTCCCATGATGCCAATCCTCCTGAAATCTGGAAAGGGAACACGGAAGACAACTTTCATCATTATAGTTGTAATAGGAACACATGATATAGCGCTGTACAATTCATAAGGGGAGAGAAGTGTCTAACAAGAAGTGGAGTGTATCTAGCCACACAGACTTCAACAATTACTGATATCCTCATACATGAAAAGGAAGTTTAGTAGACTTGGAGCAAAAGTTTGAGCTGAAATGTTTGCTGCTGAATATATAACATATATAACATATATACATGATACAGCCAATTATGGGATGAATATTACTCTGAAACATCATGAAAGTGAACTTGATATCATGGAGAATGAGATAGGTAGACTACAGGAAATATTGGAGCTCAGGGGTTGATGTGCCCATAGAGACTTTAGGAAGTTTTAGAGAAAACAGTCAATATGGAAAAGGTTAGGTGGTTATTGGAAAAATAGCTAATAAAGAGTAAGGGTAAGTGTCCATACAGATAATAACCAGTATAGCGAAGGGTATGTGGTCATTTAGAAAATAGCCAATATAAATAAGGGTTAGGGTCCTGAGAAGAAACAGCAAATACATACAAGAGTAGGTGTCCATAGAGGTAATATTCAATATAGAGAAGGGTTGGTGTTCATAGAAGTAATATCTGATATAGAGAAGGGTAGGTCTCCACAGAGGTAATACTTAATATACAAAATGATAGGTATCCATAAAGGTCAAAAACAATACAGAGAAGGGTAGGTGCCCATAAAGAAAACAGTCAATGTAGAGGAAGGTAGGTGTCCATAGAAGTAATAACCAATATGGAGAAGGGTAAGTGTTCATTGTGTAAATAGTCAAAATAGGAAGAAAAGGTTAGGTGTCCATGGAGGAAACAGCCAATATAGACCCTGTGGGTTTCTATAGAAGAAACAACCAACAGATACAAGGGTAGGTGTCCATAGACGTATTATCCAATATAGAAAAGGGAAAAAGCCAATATCCAGAAATGTAGGAGTCCTGAGAGGAAACAGGTAATGCAGAGAAGCAGTGTAGCTGTTCATGAAAAAAAAAAAATAGTCAATATAAAGAAGAGTAGGTGTTCATAAAGAATATTGACCACCAACACATAGGTAGTTAAGGGATAAGAAGGTGTGCATTGAAAAAAAAACAGTAATTAAGGGAAGGGTAGGTATCTACCGAGAAAAGAGTAATTATGGGAAACAATAGGTGTGCATAGAGGAAATGGCTAACACGAAGATGGGTAGGTGTTTATAGAGAAATAATAGTAAAGCATGGGGTGGTAGGTATAATGCAGTAGCCAAATTAGAAAATGGTAGATATTCATAGGGCAATAGCTAATATTTTTATCGTAGGTATCCAAAAAGCAAATTTAATATACAGATGGGTTGGTGTCTACAGGGCACAAACTACGTTTCCACAAGGTACGGTAGGTGTCCATAGGGTTTTAGTCTAATGTTATGTATTCAGGGACACCAGGTGGGTGTATATAGGGTGCTGGGTAAATAATGTCCTATTTATCCTGATCTTTTTGGGGACTTTTTATTACCACCCCACTGTCACCACTAACCTGCAGGAGAAGGCAGAGCAGTGCAGCTCCCAGGTAGTTCCTCCTATTCCTCCCCATTAAGGCTCCGGCTATAAGTTGGGATCTCAGGGTTGGTGTCAGGTCCTGTACAGCATCTAACAAAGTCCTAAGTGATTGTGCCTGCTGCCTCTCCTCTTTATCTCCCTTTAGTGGGCGTGGCATCCCCAGGCGCTGCACCCAGCTGGAAAGGTGACTAACAGTCTGCAAAGTTCTAATTATTGGTTATTGAATATTTTACGAAAAATATAGAGATTTTGCACTGTTTTTCTACCCATAAAAAAAATTGAATACCAGCAAAGAATACACAAAAACATAAAAAAAGCCTTACGCGAACCTTCCCTGTAAACTTTAAAATATATTGAAATGTCACTGATCAAGGTTTAAAAGAAATGCAAAGTGTAAATTTTGCTCATCCCTAGAGCTGATGTGTTTGCTGCTTCCAATGTCTACAACAGTGGCTGCCACCTTACAAGAGCCAGGTAAAGTGACACTACAGTATTCCCTTTTGTAGAGGGTTGGAGGAGCTGGGTCATCCTTGACAGTAGGTAGACATGCAGAATGCAAAGGAGGTGGTGGTGTAGATTTTGGGGGGCTGGGGATATGCTAAGGAATAAATTCTTCCTAGAGTCGTCAAGTTTTCAGCAAGTTCAAAGCCACAATGCAAGTGAGTAAAACAAATATTTCTGGAAAGAAAATCACTCCGTGTTGGGAATCTAATATTCTGGATTTTCTGTGCAATTTTGTAGGTTGGTGAAAGGGTCTCTATAACTGTTGCCCCTGATGCCACTTCGAGGTATCATAATGTTCAGTTTATGTAGAACTATAGAGGAGTGTCAGGGACAGCACATGTGCTAGAGAAAATGATTATCAGAGATTGGAGTCCTACTGCATATTTGGTGGGAGTCTAGAGAGATGCAGGTTTAGTTGGAGACTAGAGACATTAGGCAGGTTTATTTGCAGATTAGAGACCTAAAGAAGGTTTGTTTAGATTTTAGAGATGTTCTGCAGGTTTGGTAGGAGTCCAGGAATGAGCTGTAGGTTGTATGGAGACAAGAGTCATGCTGCAGGTTTGTTTGAAACTAGAAACATAAGGAAGGTTTAGTTGGAGACTAGAGACATTCTAAAGCTTTGGTTGGAGACTAGAGACAAAGGTAGGTTTGGATGAAAACTAGAGGCAATAGGAAGGTTTGGTTGGAGTTTAGAGATGAGCTGTTGGTTGGTTGGAGACAGTATTCATGCTGCAGGTTTGTTTGGAAACTAAAGACACAAAGTAGGTTTGGTTTGGAGACTAGAGACATGCTGAAGTTTTGGTTAGGAGACTAGAGACATGCTGAAGGTTTGGTTAGAGAACAGAGACATAAGGAAGGTTTGGTTGCAGCTTAGAGATGAGCTGTGGGTTGGTTTCAGACAAGAGTCATGCTGCAGGTTTGTTTGGAAACCAGAGACATAAGGAAGGTTTGATTGGAGACCAGAGACATAAGGAAGGTTTGATTGGAGACCAGAGACATAAGGAAGGTTTGGTTGGAGACCAGAGACATAGGGAAGGTTTGGTTGGAGACCAGAGACATAGGGAAGGTTTTGTTGGAGACCAAAGACATAGGAAAGGTTTGGTTGGAGACCAGAGACATAGGGAAGGTTTGGTTGGAGACCAGAGACATAGGGAAGGTTTGGTTGGAGACCAGAGACATAGAGAAGGTTTGGTTGGAGACCAGAGACATAGGGAAGCTTTGGTTGGAGACCAGAGACATAGGGAAGGTTTGGTTGGAGACCAGAGACATAGGGAAGATTTGGTTGGAGACTAGAGGAATGCTGAGGGTTTGTTTGGAGACTAGAGACATGCTGAAGATTTGGTTAGAGATGTGCTAAATGTCTGGTTGGAGATTAGAGACATAAGAAAGGTTTGGTTGGAGACTAGAGACATAAGGAAGGTTTGGTTGGAGACTAG
>NC_092866.1:11195932-11219783 GCF_032062135.1 Pyxicephalus adspersus | reverse complement strand
TAATCACTATTTTGGGTACTTGTGCTGGATGCACTTTAAACCTTATAGAAAGGAAGAGTGCTACCTATCCTAGAAAACAGCACTATCACTCACAGTACTACCTGTCAGCTCCCAGTGAAGGGACAGAGTGCTGACTGTCCATGCTTTAGTAAAGAGCTGTTTTGTTGTGAGGTGCTGCCTGTCAGTATCTTCATAAATGCTGGCATCTATATTTACATCTTATTTGTATTCTAAAGTCAACCAGTAGCAATAATTGAAGCCTGTACATGCTCTGGCTTTGCAGGAATTGCGGTATCACCAATCATCTTGTCTATTTGATTGGATGATATGACTGGGAAGGCAGCTTGTCCATCTACCAGAGACTTTTGCTTATATTTTTGCAGCATCCCTTCTATTGATTTTTTTTTTTTTTTTTTTTTTACAAGTAAATCTGACTTGTTTTTATTATCTGTGCAGGTCTGTTAAGATTTACACACCGGGAAGGAAAGAAGTCGGGACCCCTCGCCACACCCCTGCACGATTTGGCCTGTGATGACATTCTGGTACCTTCTCCTCTTACCCTAAAATCCTGGACTGGATAGCAACCCTGCACATGTATTTGAAAAATGGGACTTAGTAATCTTGTGAAGGACAGAATGATTTCATACAGTTTTATTGTAAAGTGGAATAATATTTTTTAAGCAATAACATATCTTTTGTTCTGATGGTGTCAAAGTGAAGCAGTTATTTTTACATAACATCATGTAAAGCATACCCGGTCTTGGAGTGGTTATTGCATGTGGCACTTCCCCATTTGTCACCTATTTTCAAGGCCTAAATCTCTGGGTCTTCCATGTGCCTGAAGACTCTTGCTAAGTACTGGCTAAAGTTAATTAAAGCGCGTCCATAATTTAATATGTTGCAGTGCTTAGATGTGGTGGCTGAATTAGTTTGCATTTAGACGGCCCACTTTCCAGTTTATTGATTATGATGTGTTAGGACTTCAAAACATATCCTTTCCTTTCCCCATAACACAGGCCATGCTCTGTAGGTAAGAGGGGACCTCAGGCAGGGATGATAAGGGTCTTAGCCGCACTTTTGTTTGCATTACCATACAAGTCTATAAATGCATTGCTCCACAAGGCTATAGTAATGCAAAGTCTGCTTGGAGTAGGTCATGTCAAATGTTAAAATTCTAAATGAAGGCAGAAGCTTTTGAAACAGACGCCATCAACAAACACCCAAATGCTGCTTGGGACTTCAGTGCAGCAGAAGCAGTGTTGTCCGCTCACTATAGAAAGTGTACAAGTTTTTTGAATTTCTGAAAAAATGTATTTTTTCTTTTTTTTTTTTTCTTTCTCGCTTTTAACAAAATCCTTTCAATGGCATATTTAACAGACCAAAACAGTTTTTAGGGTGTTTATTCTTTGTAACTCCCAACAAGTGTTGTAATGTCAGAGGCAGCCCCTCAACAAGTGAATCAGTTGCCAGCTCCATCTGCTGGAGCCAATACAAGTGCTGTATATTAACTAAAAGCTGACTGTTAAATGCTAAACATTGATTTTTGTGCTCTGCCAATGAGATGAAGTGCAGCTCTATGATTTTTGGCTTCTCTGCTCTATGCAGAAAGTTTTGACACTGTGTTTACAGTCTGCCAGACAATCACCTGCTAGTTTTCGTCAGATCAGCCTGTTTATGCAAGATTAAATTAAAAAAAATAAAGGTTTAGGGACATATAGAAATGGTAATTGTGTTTAAGCTGCACGCTGTGTATATTCTTGCCTGAGATTCCTCCTGAACAATGCTATTGCTTGTCCTGGTATGTGAGTGTGTCTTCAGCCTCATCATTGTATATCTGCATTGTCAGATCATCTGCTGCCTCCGAGGGCTTGGCTCACAGGAGTTTGAGATTTGGTGATGCTGCTACTGTTCGTTGTTTTCCTTGCTGGAGGCTCTGATGAGATGAAGCAAAGTCTTTCCTCTACACATAGATGATGCAGAACAAGGCATGGTCATTCGGTAATCAGGAAAAGACAGCTTTCAGATGAGCAAAGCAAAAGGGGACTGGAGGTGTTTTATATATTAATTTATTACAAAATATTATAAATATATTAAAATGATTTACAACTGATTTATAAATATAAAAAAAACAGAGTGCAATGATTGTTTGTGCTCCAAGCATTGTCAAGTAATTCACAGTATATCAAAATAGAGAAAAAAACAAAAAAAAAGGATATGGGAAAATGAAAACTATTACATTGTTATGGTTAGAGTTAGTCATTTGTACACATAAGACTGCCAGGAACTGGTCAGGTGGGAATTTATAGTCTCCCGTGTAGTGTTGGCATTATGTCTCCACTGCCTTCAAGAAGCTGCTTTAAAGTTTTGAAACTTTTAAAATGTGCGCACATAGCTTTCCATTGAAACTAAATTTGCTTTAATTTCAGAGCAGTATACTGTCTTGCACTGTCACCCTACGGCAGTGTTTCCCAGCCAGGGTTCCTCCATAGGTTACTAGGGGTGCCTTTAGTAGTAAGCATATTCTGCTTCTCAGGTCAGTTTAAGTAACACAAATGATCTTTTTGGCTCTGTGAGGGTGGATTTCTTCCCATTGGTCACCAATGTAAGAGGCATTCTTCCCACTGAAAGCTGTGGATATAGTAGCTATAGCAGGGGTTCTGTGAAAGCTCTTTAAAGGGTACCCCCACCCCTTGTTAAAAAAAAAAAAAATCAAGAAACACTGCCTTATGGTATCCTAAACATGAATTCAAGCTGAAGCATTCTATCTAGTTTCACAGCCCAAAGCATTCTTCAAGCAGACCTATCACCAAAATTTTTACTTTACTTAAAAGGGTAAACAACCCTTTTATGTAAGGTAACTTTTTTTGGCAAAAAAAAAGGGGTGAAACTCCCTCCCAAGCATGCTCAGAGATCAGCACATTCCCTCCCCCCATTTACACCAGGCTATGTCGCCTAATCTTGCGCAGTGTAAGATTTGTTGATGTAAGCTAGAAGAAGAAAGAAGATGGCGGCGCCTGGTGCTTCCTCCACGCTGGGACGAAGGCAGATTCCAGTGTGACACAGGACCCAATCCGGGAGGGATCTGCAGAAGGGTGATTTTTTTTCTTCTTTAGTTTCGCTTTAAGAGCCTAATAATTATATAGCACCAGCCATGTGATTCCAGATGCAGACTCCTAATAACTTTAAGGCTCCTGTGTTTGGGATTCCTGGGGTCCCAGCACCTGTAGTCTGCACAGTAAGGTAAAAGCAGCTTCTATACATTCAATGTCATTGTGCTCTCTTTGTAATGAAGACATTTAGGGGGACCCTGGCCTTATGAGCCTCCACGTGGCTTTGTCCTCAGGTTTCCAGTGCTGGTGAACATTCTCCTGGCAGAGCGCAGAGACCTATGGAGGAGATACTGGTCAATAATTTGCTCAAAGGAGAGGTATACAAAAGGCTGCCGTGGCTCTTGTACTCACTCTTGTTCCTCCGAGGGTTGATATAATTGAAGGTCTGACTGCCGCAGTGACAGCTGAAATACCACAACAAAAGGGTGAGTGAGTAAAAGGTAAATTATCTTAAAACTTCTCCCTCACCCTGTCACTCATCTCACCTTGTAGCGCTCCTGCTCTATGCGCCTTTCATCTTCTAGGCTCCTCAGATGTCTATTTTCTCTCTGCAGACGTTCGATCACCTCCTGCATGTGGCTACACAGTAAACAGACATTAAACGGTAAGGTTCAGGCAATCACCTCTGCTACTGCATTGATTAGATAACATCAAAATGAAAAATTAAAACATTTTTTGGGCTATATGCCCAAAGCAGAAAAACTTTCGTTAAAACTATGGGCAAGGAATCCAAAAGTTCTGAAGCCTAGCACATAAGCAGATCTGCTGGCAATTTTGTGCTTCAACCATTCCAATCGATTTTACTGTGGAAATAGATTTGCTTGATCATTTTCCACAGAAAACTGATCCATTTGCATTCATATTTACCAATCTGATCAAGACCTAAAAAAAATTGTGGTTGCTTATAATTAGCCTGCTGTTCAATTCACAGATTCCCAGGCAACCCCATGCAGTCTGGTACTCACTCTTTTTCTGTAGTCAGATGCTGGATCTGCTTATTCTGTTCACGGATCTTATCCCCCAGAGACTTGTTGGATTCTCTGTCACAAAGGGAAAATGGCAAACATGAGAAGATATGATACTTGGAACAGCAGGACTTCTTTCTTTGCAGAACCATTAAAACATTAAAAATTAGAGTTTGCTAAAACAATAATTGAGCACTGCTTGGTTCTGTAACTGCTGTCTGCAGACTCTGCAGGTCTGAGCCAACATTCTTCCCAGTTCAATGATGAACAGTCTTATTCAGACCAAATCATCAAAGTCTGTCCCTGGGGATATGGAAAAAGCAATGCTGCAGACCAAGGTGTCATGTTATTACATTTTAGAAAGCACAATGTATTCCCTTTGCCTACCAGACATAATAAAAGTGATTGTCAGCCTTGATCCAGCCATGGCACTTACTTCTGTTCGCTGACCCATTCGTTGACATTAGTGACGACCAATTCACTTTCACGATGCAGCCGCCGACAGTCTTCCCGTGATGCTTCCAGAGAGTTTTGCAGAGTCTCCAGCTGCAAGAAACAGTTTTTAGAATCATCCATAACTCAATGTAAAGGTCACCTAACACTGAATTTGTAGGCAAGGTACGCTTTAATGTGATGCATGCGCATACCTCACTGGTGGCTGTGTTGTACTTCACCTTCAGCTGGTTCATAGCGTTCTGCAGATCATCTCTCTGTGAAACAAACAGGACAATCAGATTTACAAAGAAGTTTCTAGATTTCTTTTAAAATGTTCGTGCAATTTAAACTACAACCCTACGAGTAGTCACTGCAGCTGTTAGCACTGACGAAAATCCTCAAATAATGGCCAGGCAAACATTTCTATTTCTGAAGTCACATGGTTGTAAATTCTTATATAATGGAAATAGATTAACAACTGATTAGCCACAGGACACACTAATCTATACTCAGACAGCCACAGATTGTCTCATTCCTAGGGATCCTTCAAAAGTGACAGAGATATAATGCCAATTTAAAGCTTAACTCCAGACAGATTAAAAAAAACAAATGCAGCTCTATTAGCACACCATCATTTTTATATAAACAATGTATCTGTCTGGATTTTAGGAATAAGCAGTTCTTCATTCTTACCTCTTTGCCTTCAAGTTTTAGCTTCTCCATTAGGACTGCAAGTTGTTCCTGAAGTTGCTTCACATCCTCATCTTTTTGTTTGAGCTTGTTTGTATGCTCCTGGTGTAACCTCTGCCAATGCTTCAGCTGGTTATTTAACTCTCGCACACGGCCCTCGCATGCCTCTACCTTTAACATAGGGAAGGTGATGGGGTAACTAATTGTAACAACCACATGCGATAATACAGTTTAACTATACAATCTTGTTAATCTTTGGTCAACCATTTGTTACAAAGCCCAACAGCTTGTTTGTGGCTATAGCAGATGCTAGGTTTGTATATGGATGTCACTGGATCACCCTACATTGGACAGGGAAGGGAACAAGAGCAATGGGAATGGGGGAACAATCTTTAAGGTCAATGATGGATGAGGATAAATAGTTACAGAAAATAGAAACATGAGACAAAAATGCTGTATAAATATATCTGTATGGTGCAAAATAGGTAACACAATGCATAGCATAACCGAGACTGAAAGGTCACATCCAAAGGAGAGGAGTGGAACAAAACTGGGCTAAAAGGCAAAACCACAACATTTCCAAGAGACCCCTATTTAAAGTGTTAAATATAGGACAGCAAACAATTATCTTTCTACACTGCTGTTTACCTCTTGCTCCTTTTGTTTGTGAAGCTCATGTACAGCATTCATCTCTGCACTCAGCCTCCGGATTCGTTCTTCCTGGGTAATGCAATCCCTCTCCAGCTCGGCTTGTCTGTGTTGGCTCCGCTGCAACTCATTCTTTAGAGCAGCCAGTTCTCTGTTCTTGTCACTAAGCTGCAGGGAAAAGAATTACATCACAACATTACCAAAAATGATTAATGACATCTGTATTATTACTGTAAAGCTGGCCCTATTCTCCCTATTGGTTCATGTGGTATGGGGGCATATAATAAAAGTATGAATACAGCTCTAATACTCTGATTGCCATGATAAAGCTGCATTGCAGACAGCTACACACAGTTTAAATATTTACAATATATAGGATATACTGCATCTAAATAATGATTTATTTTTCTGTTTTTTTATTCTTGAGATTTACAGAGCCCTGTCAGACTGGTGACCTGTGTTAAGAAACACCTTCTGCCCCTATTCTGTGTATAGGCAGTAAAGGAGAGCAGTAAACTTATGAGCTCATCCCTCTTTTCTCTCCTCCTGTCCGAATGTCCCTGTCAGTATATTTGCACGCAGTTCAATTGATTGGTTTCCAATACCCCTTTCCAAGACTGACAACTGATTGTCTCTCAATACCAACCCCCTCTATTTCTCCTTTCCCAGTACAAATTACAAGAGAAGGATATCAAGAGATATTGATGTGCACTCGCAGGATTTAAATACACAATTCTTTTAATGAATACAAAACATTACTGGTATTTTGATGTATGTTTGGAGTTCAGCTTCAACCTATTTTATAAAAGCTAATATACTCTACAACATTGAAAAAGAGGTATTGGACTAAGTCACATAATTGTAAAAGTTGGCACTTGATGTGGTGTAGATAAACAGATTTGGCCCCTATGTAACAACCTATGCAAGGTACAGGAAAGATTTTTTTCTTGAAAAATACATTACCATGGAATTTCCACAGGTGCATTAGGATGGGTGATAGGAGCTGACATTTTTGATCAAAGATTAAAAAGCTTGTATTACCCGGGTTAGTTCTGGTACACAACGCCATTGTCAGGTTTCAAACCAATCTGTTTAATATTTATAGAAACCCCAAGAGATTGAGCATCTTATGTTACCTGCTCTCTAGCCTCACGCTGGGCAGTCTGTGCAGCAGAAACCTGGTTCTTTAGTTCCTGCAGACATTCTTGTGCAGTGTTCAACTCCTGGCTTCTCCCCCTTGCTGTTTTCTGTGCTGCCTCTTCCTCTGATCGCAGTCTTATCAGAGAATCCTCAAGGCGCTTTGACTGCCGAGAGAAAAAATACTGTTAGGACGATCAGGGAAAGATTATATGACGTTGGTAGCTGCAGTTGGTAGCCTAAAAGACTGGCAGACATTAGCCAAAAAGATTGTGTCTAAATCTGAAATATAAAAAAGTCAAATATAGCTTATAGTAGTCAGAAACAGAAACTGAGCGGACTTGTCACCTTTGTGCTCATCACAGCTGATATTTTCCCTGTTACCATTCCTTGTTCCACACTGCACAGAGGTGGCCATCTTGGAAGGGAAGCAAGCCTTTGCTTCTTCTGATGACTGGGAATCTGGTCACTGGTATGAGAATGAACATGAAAGCAGCAGAAGTGGAAAAAGCACAGATCTACTAAAAGTATGAATAAAATGGAAGCAGGAAGATCCTTACACTGCAGGTATAGCTTCCAAGATAAATGGACCCCATGATGTGAGAGCCCAGGCAATTAAGGGGACTCTCTTCATCCTTTACATACTTTCCTGCATCCATATTTAGCCCTGGACTATGTTTGTCCTATTGAATGGCTGTGTTATCAGAGATTGTGAAAAATGTTAGGAGCAAAAGCCTGTTACCATGTGCATCATAGTAGGCATGTGCTCACCTCTAGGTTCTGGGCCTGAATCTTCCTTTGTGCTTGTTGCAGAGCATTTTTTGTTAATTCTAGCTGAGATGTGCTGTCTCTGGCTTCCTCCTGAGCAGACTGCCATCTCCTCTCCAGCTGTGTGTAGCTGCTTTGTAGGCTTTGCAATGCCCTGTCCCTCTCTGAAAGCTGCAAGGACACAAACAAAATCATGACTTTCATGTCTTCTACAAAGTCATCACTGTGTTCTTTTAGTGGTGACACTTACCAGGCGGTCGGAGTGCTTCACCCTCAGGCTCAGCTCTTCCACCTCTCTCTGCAGTGTATTCTCCCGCTCCTTGGCCCTCTGATGCTGTCTTTGTAGCTCCTCGAGTTGGCTCTGCTGCTGCTCCAGCTCCGATCTGAGGGACTGCTGAATTGTGTTTTGCTCCTGGAGCTGAAAGACACAGATATCGTAATTGCACAGTTCTGTAGATCTATATTTAATCAACCAGCTAAACTTAAGAAGGCTGTGATCCAGCTATTCTTGTTTTGGCGACCAGCAGTGCCTAGATACAAATTTTCTTTTAAGTCGTTATTTTTTTAAATGCTGTGATTGTAATAAATATTTACAGTATTAGAAGATAAACACTATCCTTAGACTGCAGTGCCATCATTCTAACACTGTCAGTAAAGCCTCCAATTTGCATGTGATCTCTAGGTCTAGCTGAACAAGTTCAAACTCATAGACAAGTTTTTTATAGTCACCAAGATGTACCCTCACATAACTTTACCTATCCTTTTTGCATTTCCATCCTTTTTCGCCCATTTCTCTACAAGTTACTGAGACAAATTTCTGAGCCACTTTCTGTAAATTTTTTGTTTACATCTTGTGCCCCGTTTTAAGAAAACCAGATAATGGTAAATAACTAAATATATTTTATATACTCAGGTATAAACCAGGGTTTTCTCTTTCCATGAGAAAAAGAAACTTTTTATAATTCCGTTTATACTCTGTTGACACCTAGTAGCAGGTCCTGGATCTACTGGTAGCAAACAATAGCATTGCAGCAAACAATATTGTATGCAAATGACCCATATATAATCAACTCAAAATTACAAATAAATTTAACGTAATAAGGGGGTAAAATGTGATTTGAAGTTTTTATTCTCTTTAAATAAATGTTTTAAAATTAACACACCATGAACGTAGTTGTTTATTATCATTTTACTGGCTTTTTATTGATTGCTGTCTTGAATGTTAGTAGTATTGGATGCATTTTGTACCTTAGGTTTATACTTGAGTCTAAGTAATATATATATATTTAGTGAAAGTTGGGTCAAAAGTGTCTTTTTCTGTGGTTAAACCCTAATGCTTTGTATTACCTGCTGCTGCACAGCTAAGCGCTGCTCCTGGTCACTGGTCTGCTCCAGTTGTAGTTTGCTCAACGAATGTTGCAGTCTTAGAGCTTCCTGTGACGACGTTTGATGCCTCTTTTTTGCCTCATTCAGTTCCAGTTTTAGGCGTTCCACTAGTGTCCTATTCACACACACACATTCAGGTTAGGTGGGGGAAGGAACACAACATAGATGCAGAAGGTAACAGACAAGTGGCATACCTGCACTGCTCCAGCTCCTCGTCACTGGCAATCACTCGCTCCCTCAATGAACGCATCTCGCTTTCTAACTTGCGTACATGCTGCTCCTGTCTCACAACCTCAGCCACACGCTCACTTAGCTGCTCCTGCGTGCTGTGTAGGGCACTCTCCACCAGAAGGGTCTTCTCCTCCTGTCCTGCCAATGTCTGCACTGGTCACAAGAGTGTGCACAGTGTGTTATTTATTTAGCATATACACAAATATTCACAAAGCAGTAGTACTTAGCACTATTGTATCCAAAAGAAGCCCACAGTACTGTCTGTACTCAAATACACAATAACAAATATAAACAGTCACATAAAAAATAAAAACAACATACAAGGCATAGCAATCCTGTGGAAAACATGAAATATAAAGTTCAAAAAAGACAAAGTTACAGGCAAATGTGTACGGGAGGTACACACGGTAACAGATTCTGGTATATTGTACAAATTGAATGGAAACTATATTTGTTTTGGTTAGGTTCATTTAATTTTTCTATTTTATTTTTAAAGTTTTACTTTTCAAGGCTCTCAAGGCTGGTCTGGTGGCATCAACGATCACTCCTCCTTCCCTTAGTTTGTGGGGTACGCTTACTGCAGCACAGAACATTTCTCATGTAATGATGAAAGAACAGTTCAGGGTAGTAGCAAGAAAAATCAAGGTTCAGAGGATGTGGGACAAAGGATGTTGGGTGTAATTCAACTCTAAATACTGGGGATAATTAGTTGTGAAAAAGCAGTACTGAGAATATATACTACATTAAGTACTGCAGCATAAACTCGCATCTTTATTTTTACATGTGATGGGCTAGCGATTCAACTTTTTTTATTTAACAATAGGGTTTTTATTTAACAAAACATTTATTACATGAAAAGGATTATCAGTGCACTATGAGTTAGCTAACTTTATAGCCTAGTACAGGATGCCGGCTTTAAAAAAGCCATGCAATAAAAGATGTCATGTGTGTGTGTAAATTGCAGTATACGCTACTGAGCTCTGTAAACATTCTTGGTGGTAATGAGATCATGACAGCCTAGAGCTCAGGGCTCACTGGAGGCCTTATAACAGAGATTCAATAATGTATAAATTTGACTTTTTTTCTTTAGAAATTTCTTATAAGGAAAGTCACTACAAAGATAGTTGATATGATTTTTTAAGTCAATCTGAACCCAAGACAAAATAGGAACTGCTATGTTATTATCAAAAATGTTGCTTTTGCTTTAGCAGTACCCTCAAAAATCTACCTTTTGTCTTGAATTGCAATAAAATAGCAGAAGACTTCCTGGTATGTGATTGTGCCTTGACACTTCTGTGCTTTCAGTCTCATAGCTGCACATCTGCAGATCATCTAAGGCAGTGGTCCCCAACCCCCGCTCTGGTCGCTGCACCCCCTAGCAGGGTCAGAAAAAGGACCCCGCTTGGGGGGGCGCACCGGCAAGAGCTGCAGACCATGTCCCTTGTACGCATTGCGGGCTCAGAACGGTGGTCAGGTTGTGTCTCTGGACACAACCCACCCACTCTCCCATTGCAGGGCGGTTTCTGGCAGGTCTGATTGGGCGGAGTTACACACAGCTCCCAGCGCATGCGTGGTCTGGAGTCCTTGCATTTAGTGGTCCCAAAAGGTTAAGGACCACTGATATAGGACACTGCTGCCTTTGACTGATGATCCCAGAAGAGATAATGATGTCACTACCATGGTATTTACTGTCTTCCTTGCTGGGGAGGAATCCTTACCCAAGGACCTGGGGTGCAAGTATCCCCCTGCGTCATGCATTCCATTGATCTGTGCTTCTTTTACTTCCTCAGTTGCTACTGTAATATTTTTCCACCAGGCATCAGAGGGGCAGCTGTTTTGCTAATATCTGTGCTCCTTGTAAGAACTTACCTGCTTCCTGGTGGAGTTTGTAAGTCTCTTGCAGCTCCTTCTTTAGCTCCTGTATTTCTGTCCTCAGAGCACTGTTCTCTCTGTCTCTCTGCTCACACTCTCTTTGTGTACTCTGCAATCTCCTTTGCATTCCCCGAGCAGACTCCAGGTGGCGCTCAATCTCTTGATTTAGTGATTTCAGATTGCTGCGAGCCTGAAGAAGATCAGCTTCTGATTGACGCAGGAGAGCATCACGCTTATGGATTGCCTGTGGGATATGCCAAATGAACATTTATGTACATGTAGAGAACCATGTGACACACTACTAAGCCTTCCTTTCTCTCTTCAGCTTGCACCCAAGTCTTTTATACTGCCCTTTAATTTAAAAAAAAAAAAAAAATAAATAGTAACGATCTAAAAAGCCTTGATGTATTATATACAACGGCTCGTAATTTAAGCTGAATGCCAGGAAAACTACAAAACATACCGATTGAATATTTGGGTGTTATACCTCTTAAAGGTTTTGTACTTGTCCCTCCCCAGCCTGAAAAATCTCACTTTGCTTTGCCATCTTATCAGCAAGTTTCTTTTCAGCATAGTAAAAATATTATTGACAGTGGATTAAATCATTGTGCTGCTTCATCCTCACCCATTCTTAGCTCAGCTAAATAGTAGGTACCAATCGGCCAATGCTTTATCAATTTAGGGTACTGTAGCATTAAACAAATATTAAATGATGTATTAATTATTGCAGTGTTGCATTATTTGTGTCACAGCTGTACTACAAAAAACAAAAACGTGTGATATATATATATATATATATATATATATATATATATATATTGTCCCATGTCTAGCTGAAATCTCTTTACACATTGCTCCCACTACTCCCAATGTTTTGGCTCCTACCTGCTCTTTGTGGCTGATTAGCTTGTTGCTCTCCTTGAGTTCTTCCTGAAGTTTCTGGATCTGCTGCTGCTGTTCAGATATGACTCGCTTGTGCTCTTGAACTTGTGTTTCTGTGTTTTTTCTTAAAGAAGAGACCTCCAGCTGCAACCGTTCCACATCTAGGTAGAGAGTACATAATGAGGACCACAGCACTCTCTGCATATTCCACATTCATTCATTGGGTGTCCTGTGCCTACCTTTCATTGTGCTGTTTCTCTGCTCCCTTTCCTTAGTTAGGTCTAGTTTGACTTCCATAAGGAGTGCCTGACTCTGCTCTGTCTCTTGCATCTGTCTCTGCACCTCCTTCTCTGAGAGTTTCAGCTCCTGCACAAAGGGACAGAGTTATTATTTAAAGGACACAATAAGCACTGTGGTATTTAAGCAGCACTCTGACAACTGGCTGACCTGTGTTAGTTGGCGCACAAGACGTTCCATATCCGCGTAGCTGCTATCACTGTATCTGTGGCAAGCTTTATAGGATGAGAAGTCTGTCTGTAATTTTACAAAGTCTTCCTCAAACTCCACCACCTGCCAGAGAAGAAAGCCATGTCAAAAATAATATAAACGTTTAATTAACTACACATTTATTAATTTACATTTAAGACATGTTAAAGGAGATGTATCACCAATTTACTTTCTCATCTCTTATGAGTAATTGGAAAGTTTTATATCAATATGTATGTGTGTAATTTCTTTGTACATATAGATTACTGGGGTTATTATCAACATTTGATGTACATTTCATGTCAATAGCCCAATTAGAAATATATTTATTGAGAAAAACATTGACATGTTCAAAACCTATTTTTCTTCTTGTATGGAGTTTTTTGGGGGGAGAGGTAGTGGGAACTGCAAAAAAGACTAACACAGGAAAGTAATATGTGAGAAGAACCTTTTACCCCACCTACAGGCTTAATAGAAAACAGTATAATTACTTAGGCAATTTTTTATAGTCACCTTATTAAATAAATAGTACAAAATCACTGAGAATCGTAATACAGTTGCCCGCATCTGTCAGTCCTAGAATTATATAGATCCTGTGTGCACAGACCTGATTCTGTAGTTGTGCAGCGTGTTCTCGCACAGACTGTAGGATTTCTTCACTCTGTTGTGCTTGTTCCCGGCTAGATGTTAAGTCAGCCTGTGTTGCTTGAAGTTCGTGAGTTAGATGATCAATGGCTTCTTCACAGCCCTCCAGCTCTGTACATTTACCCTCCAGCTCTTGCTGCAGAACCAGAAGCTCTCCGCGCAGTGCAGACAGACGGGAATCCCTCTCAGACACCTGTATATGCAACGATTGAAAAGTAAAGAGCATCAGCAATGATCCATTTGTTTAAAGGCTGCATTTTTTATCTTATAGCCAATAACTCAGAAAAGGATCTTAAAGTATAAATAAGGCCTCCTGTATGAGTATCAAATCTAGTTACCATGTGATGTACAAGCCTTAAAAGAAAAAAAAAAATTATTTGGCTGAGCCAAATCCTCCTTCATTTGTGCCTCATAGGTTAATTCTCCCACACACTGCAAGTTAGAGGGTTTCAGCAACAGAGACAATGCTGTCCGTGCTAATAGCCATGGCCCCCTGCATTATCTACTCATCTCACTGTGGTTCAAACAGGGACAGCCCACGCAAGGGTGACAATTCTGCTCCCAATTCAGAAGCTTTGGAGAATGGTTGTCACATCACCACAAGAAGCTACAATCAGTAGACTTACCTGGCAGAATCTACAGGTATTTATGGGACTTAGCAGGGAGAGTAAGAGAAAAATTTAGGTACATATTTTTTTTATGTTTGCAATAGTATGAAAGGATTATACATTTAACCAGTACTTAAACATGTTCACTTATGCTTTTGTTTTCGAATTGACTTGTATAGGGTGACAGGCATTTCTGACACATACAGAAGCCAGTTGATACAGGTCATGGCAAAATTTATTTTTCTCCAATCTAGCATTGAATAATTTGTGGTTAAGGCACCATGAGCATCATCACCCTGATAAAACTTTTTTAAAAAGGGCTACATGAGACTATTGCACATAGGTGAGGATTGAGGAACATACACATATCGGGTTACTCTTACCTACATGAGGATAAATACAAACCTCTTGTTTAAAGTCCCGCACTTCATCCTCCATCTGTCTCAGGCTGGCCTCCAGTTCCCCAGCTCGGCTAACACAGGCCTGGTACTTGCTGCGGTAAAGCTCCATGCTGCTATTTGATGAATTACACTGGCTCTCTGCGCTGACTGCTCTCTCCTCTGCCTCCCACAGCTGTGACTGCAGCTTCTGTACCTCATCATCCCTCTGACGCAGCTCATCATCTCTCTGTGACACCTGGGACAAAGACAGAATACAGTGAAGTTGGAGACACTTGTGGAGGGCTTAGTACAAGTCCTCCATTTCAAGTTTATCTTTGTTGTGTCTTATATATTTTTTTTTGCACACATTAGAAGAAGGAGTTTAGGCATGAAAATTAGAAGTTTTAACTTACTTAAAACTTCCAACACTATCGTTTTCTAAAATAAAGGACCCTGTAAAATGAGTTGTAGAGTTGTAAACTGTTGAGCAAATGCATCATAATTGCATGCAAAACAATGTTGAAGTATTACTCTTGTCTTGTCTATAGGCGACTCTTTAAAAACTTCTACAGCTCTTCAGTTTAGAGTCAACCATAAAAACTTCTCCAGAAGGAGAAGCTAGACGAAGCCAGAAGCAGGATATAAGCAGAATAAAACTGAGAATATTGGTTAGTATAACCCCTAAACAAGATTGAAGACATTGCTATATAAATAAAAACTTGAAAAATCTGACATTTATAATCTACCACTGTTCAACTGTTGTATTCTATGGGTGTAGCCAGACATTTCTGTGATATTCACAACTGCATAGGTGGGGAGTTTCTAGAAGGGTCTCTTACAGGTAAAGCATAAAATGTTTACCTGCTCCTCTAATTGGATCTGTAGATGTTGTGCCAGGGTCAAGTCCTGTGCCAGTCTCTCCATTTTAACTCTGCAGTGCTGCAGTTCAAGCTCCCGCTCTTCGTTCCTCTTGGTTATGGACTCAAGCTTCTCCTGGAGCCGTAGAGTGTCACTCCTCATTCGTTCTGTGTCCATCTGGTGTGTCTGCCTCAATGATGAAAGCTGCTGCTGCAGCCTATGCATCTGCAAAAGTGAATTTTGCTTGTTAAAAGAGCAAGTCACATTTGGTCCCAAGAATTTTAGAATCAGTACTTTAAAAGCAAGACATAAGACCACAAAGAAGAGTAAATGATCAAAACATACTGTATGCTCATAAACATGTGATAACAGCTTTCCTTTCAGGATTGCAGGATATAAAGTCAGATTTTATTTATTTGTGAATTTCAGCCTTGTCACAATGTGCTTAGGACCTTATAGTAAACGCCTATTGCTCTCTGTCCCTTTCTTACCTCCTCTATGCTGTCCTCCTTTTCCTGACGTAGCCTCTGTATGAAGGTTTCATTTTCAATAGCTGTTTTTTCTCTCTCTGAGCAGATCTCTTGAAGACTCTGTACATCACTCTGGAGGTTCTTCAGCTTAGAACGAGCAGCACTCAGCTCCTCCTCACGTTCAGCAAGCTAAAGAATACATCAAATGTCACTAGTTAAATGCATACAATATTTTAGCTAAAACATGTTTAGCAACATAAAATTACAATGCAAGGAAACCATTTTGTAATATTTAGTGATTAAATGCAAAGACAAACCCTGTCATGTTGCAGTTAGTATTAGAAGGAACATAAGAATGCAAACTTTAATTTCTTCAGACCACAGAACAAGTTTTACTGTGAATTTTGCAGTCATCAGCTAAAAATGTTTGATAAAACTAGTAACTTTTTTAAGCAGGGTAAGGATATTACTCAGAAAAATTTTTTCAGTATAGTTAGATTCCATTTTAAATCAAACTCCTATTCATCAGGAAAGTGGTGCCGACCAGGCCCGGTTTCATACCTCTCTCCGAGTTTGCTGCAGCTCCTGTTCTCTAGCAGCGAGGTCTGTTTGGAGGTTTAGTATTGTTTGATCCCTGCTAGAAACCTAAATTACATATAAGGCATAGAGTTACTACTAAGATTTGGTTGCACACATAACAAAATAATGGAAAAAAGTAGACGAGATAGACTGACACGATTTGCTACAAGACACAAAAAACAGTCACCTCTTTCTGGGCAGCTTTGTGCTTCTCATTGATGATGCCTAGATCTCGCTCCAGTTTCTCCACAGTGCTGGAGAGCTGAGAGACCTCTTTTTCCCTGGCTTTCTGCTTCTCAGTCACAGCTGCTAATTCCTGTCTCTGCTGTTCAACCAATGATTCACACTGTTTCAGCTTTTAAGAAAAAAAAGAAGAATATGAAAAATTAGCTATATGTCAGTGTACCAACACTGCAGATTTTCATTTTTACTAAATAGCAGTCACATTTTTCACTTCATGTTCTACAGGACAATCTCCAGCCTAATTTGGAGCAGCGTTTTAATGTGGAGTGATTTAAAGTGCTTGTATACACATGATTCAGATTTACTCCGGTTGTTTTTTACTTGCTGATCAACTTGGCCATTGTTTTTTGACCAACTGTGCTCCACCTGCTCAATGACTGAATGATAACATTAATCTAGATGCTGGTGGATTTACTGATAGGTGTTTGCTATTTTGGGAGCAGTTTTAGACAATAGGTGAAACCAACCTACCAAAGGAAACCTACCAGTCACAACAGTTGTCACCATGGGTTCTCACTTTACATAATTTGAGTTTGGTATAATCAATGGCAGCTAGCACCCAAAGGGCATTGAACAGGGTAACCTAAAATCCTGAAGTCTATCCGGTGGAACCTTTTTAATGTTTCCTGTATCACAAAAACATCAATAACTGCTTTGAATCTGATTGGTTGTTGTGGGAAACTTCTTAGTACTAGCACTTTGATACATGATACACCTTGGCAAAAACAAGGAGGGGTTCTCACATCATCAATTTGGAGACAACAGGTAGTGGTGTGTACTAGTATACCAGCTTTATGAAAAATTGAAGTACTTATCAGGCTGTGCTATTAGTTTACTTCTTAAGGTTTGATCAACATTTTTTTCAGACTTTTTTGATATTACATTTGCACAGTCTTTTATAGATTGTTAACAATTGAAGTCATTGTTCACTATAGATTACCTGTGCTTTAAATGATTCATGCTGTTCATTTTCTTCTGTGAGCTCCTGTTTGAGAGATGCAATATCTCTGTCCCTCTGCTGAACCTATAGATATAATGTAAGAGATCTTTAGTACAAGGTAATAATGAGGCAACAGAACTGATGTAAAGAAATACACTGTACCTGGGCATTGGCCTCTTCGCTGCATTCCTCCTTCTCTTTTGAGACCATTTCTAGAGCACTTTCTGATTTTGCTAGCTGTTCCTTGAGAGTCTGAAGTTCAGTGTCCCTCTTGGTGATGTCAAGCTGCAATGACTTAGTCTGCTGGAGAACTTCGCTTAAACGTTCCTCACCCTGCAATATCTGTGAAAATCAAACATAAATTATAAGCAGGAAAGATGAAATCAGATTCATAGCTAGACACCATAGAGTTAAAATTGGAAGTGTTGCTTTCTCAATCACTTTATTTCATATTGCGTTTCAAGTAAACAACACATTCCAAAACTATGGTTTGACTGCAAAAAAAAACAAAACATAAAAACAACTATAAACCTTCTTTACAATTTTGACAGCAAAGCATAGTTTGAGAGAACAGAACAAACACACAATGTCAAGCAGTATAAATCTGCAGATGAAAATTGCAATAGTAGACATCAGTAGAGGTGTAAAGCACAGGATAACAACAGAAGGGATCAAAGTGAAACTACCAGGGGAAGGAAAGGACTTCATCCTGGAGCACCACTAGCAGAGATAGAAGGAGACTGAAGGAGAGCAGGACAGTCCAAGCAAAGCTGTCAGGAGAGACCAGATAGGACACCAAAGTGAGAACTAAGCAGACTGAAGATGGCAATGGCAAAACATTAGTGTGAGTACAATGAGAATGTAAAGATAAGGCAATCCATAAAAAAATTTAATTTTCTATAAGGGAGTATAATTTAAAAGCAAGGTACACTGCACATTTTATCAGAGTATATTTACAATAAAATAGCACAGTATATTAGCAGAAACAAATGCACAAATATTTTAATATAATATATCAAATGTAGCAAGTAATTTTATTAAATGTGGTTTCCTAAAATAAAAGACCCGTACATCAGAAGCGTTTCTCTAGGTTGCCCAAGTATGCAGTGTTGCGTCTCACTTCTTTCTGCTCTGCAGATTTCAAGAAAAGAAATGGGAGACAGGTAACAGATCGGACACCAGAAGCAGAAGAAGTAAAGTGTGAGATAGTTGATGAAAACGGCAGGGCGGAGGTCACAGGAAGGAAAGCAACTGACAAGAAATCATAGGGAGATCCCAATATATCAAAACATCGTAATGTATTAGAACTACCTCCTTCTGAAGCTGGTGGACTTTACTCATCAAAGAGTCTCTTTCTTTTTGTAGTAATGAAATCTTCTCCTGTGAGGTCTCCTGTTCAGACTCACAAGTTTCAAGCTGGGCTTGAAGTCTGTCTGTGGCTCTGCTCTGGAACTGCACCTACACAATTTTAGAATAAAGCACAAGTATTTGTTTACATCTTCCACTCTCCATAGTTTTATTGTACACCTTCTACTGGTGTTTTCTATATCCACAGTCACCCCGTTACCTTTTGATCCATGTCCTCCCTTTCTATATTAAGATCTCGTATCTCCCTCTCTAGTTTTAGGACAGTTTCTGTAAGTGAAGACTTCTCGGCATGACACAGTGACAGTTCTTCTTGAAGACTGCTCCTTGAAATCTCCAGCTGCTGGACCTGGAAGGAAATTGTTGTACATGAGACCTATCAAATGTAAAGTGTGTTAGGCATGTTCTTAGTATATGAGCACTGCAGCACAGCTATCTGGTACTTTTTCATTCTTTACCCTTTCATCCTTTAAAGGACTACCTTTCCCAGGGAATCAAAGCTTGAGTAGAAAAGGAATAGCTGCTAAATGTATTTTATTTATTATGTGTATGTATATGAGATAGAGTGACAGGGAGAAAAGGGCTTTACAGTGCCAAATGTTATACATTTTGCATTTAAATACCAACTGTCAAAATAAATAAATAAATCAGTTGTCTTTAAATTAACCACAGCTACCTCTCTTTAAATAGTGTGTGTGTTAAACATTGCCCATAATTGGGCAAAAAAGTGAAAAAAAATATTACGCAGGTGTTACAATTTGCAAAGCTCCCCAAACAGCTCTATTTAGGTCCATGCATCTAAACTATGTCTGAAACAAACTAATGCTTTAAGCATTTCAAAGTCTTTTTAGTTTTTATACTCTTGTAAACTAAGGAGTTACATAACACTCACCTTCTCTTCAGCATTTTGCAGCTGCCTCTTCACAGTCTGCACTTCTCTGCGCAGGCGGTCCAGTTGCTGCTCCTTCTGGTTTAGCTAAAACATGTAAAGGCTTTGTCAGTAACACAAAAATGTGGACAAGTAGGGAATCTCTAGATACGAGTTCAAATGCTCTCTGTTGTGCACGTACTTTACTTTCCACCATGGTATTGTGCTCTCCTAAGGCTAAGCTCTGAGTCTCCAGCTCAGCATGTAAGGCTCCAGTCTCCTGCTCCAGCCTCTGACTGTGCTCCTGAAGTCTTACTTTTTCCTCTTGAAGTTCTTGGACTGACTGCTCAAGATTCAAAATCTTAGGAAGAATTGTGAACAAGAATAGTTACATTTACAGCAAACAATAATGTACCCAAAAGCGATGTCACAGTTACAGCTGGAATCTGAAGGCCCAAGTCACACAATAGGTATTTATATTTCTTTTTTATATTACAGATATATTAAGAATATATATACAGGCATGGCTGAGCTAAATCAGGTTTATTTACTACCAGTAGCATCATGGCAATCATGACAATGTCAAGATTATCAAGTTAGGTGGGAAGGTACCTTGTCGGTACCAGCTAGTCCAATTAATACTCCCACTGCCTTGGATGGCAGTTTCCGTGGATGTCCCGAAAATAGAAAAACATTGAATCAGTGCTAAAATAGGAGACCACCATCTAATGCCTTCTGGGATCTTTACATATTAAATCAATGCCTCCTATAAGCAGTTGTCACGGTCCCTTCCGTGACAGAAGTTTGAGGATCTGTCAGACTAGCTGCATGTGTGATTATCTGACAGCCTCTTTGGTTTTACTTGTTGCTGTGCTGTTGTTGGTAATGACCACTCCCCTTGCATCAGCTGCAGCTGGGGCTCATTACTGCTCCTCCATTTAGTCTGGCCTCACACTTCATGCTGTGCGGTTAATATTCACTACTGGGATGTGAATAGCTGGAGTGTCCTGCCATTCTGAGTTCCTGTTGATTTCTGCTTATAAGATAAGTTGCTGTTCTTTTGGTGTATTGGTGTTTTGTTTAGGTATTTGTTGTTTACTAGGCCTCAGGGAGACACTGGGTTCTTCATAGGGGAAGGGACCAGCAGTCTCAATCCAGACCCTACTGCTAGGGCTGTGCAGGGCTAGCAGGGCCTAGGTTCCTGGGTATGAGTATCCCTACCTTCAGGGGATGCTCATATGGTTAGGAGTCAGGGCTGGATTAGGGTTTTGCAGGGGGTGACCATTCCCTTTTCCCTAGGTATTTGAGGCCTAGTAGTTTATACACCTTCCTGTTACCCTCCCCTCCCTGTCATTCGTGACAGCAATTGGCAACTGTCTGCCCCAAAATGACAAAACAGCCTGTTCATGCTAAATGCCTTTTATGTACATAAAATTTACTGGTACTAAATAGCATTAGTGTCTTGTACATTATTGTTTAGCTAAGCTATCAGGAGGTGGTCTAGCACTGACCTGTTCTCTGGCTCTGTGCAGACTCTCCAGTGTACTACGCTGCTCCCTCTGCAGGTCTGCATTCTTCTTGTCCTGCTCCAGCACTCGTTGCTGCAGCTCCATTGCTTCTCTCTGACAGTTGCTATATCTCCCCCGCAGGGAAGCAGCCTCTGCCTGTGTCCCCTGCAGCTCCTCCTGCATTGTTCTCAGCTGCAAGGATACACATTGTATTGTAACGTATTGACATATACATAATGTGACCACCAGTGCATTACAATTCATATTCAAAGAACAGGGGTATAATCATTAAACTTTCACAAATCATCCTTTAGCTGATATTTTCAAAAAGTTTAGGCAACTGGCCCACCTATTTCTATATCTTCCTGTTGGCCAACAAGGCCATTTACTTATATTATGGGCCAAAGGAAGAGTCGAGAGGCAGTGGGTCAGCTAACCAACACTGCTAGGAAGTTTCTAACATCAACATTTAACCAATTATATAAACTACCATTTCTGACTTGGTTGGTGTTCTTATCCTTTAATATTTTCTGAACACTGACCTAGAACTCTCATGCAGCTCAGATGTTCAGCTCATTGGCACACAAGTTGTGCCACAGTTATCTCCATGCTTGTTTTAGTCGTGCGACTGAAACCAAAAAGATCAGCTTTACACCAGGCAATAAGCATTTAGTCAGAAGTAGTTTAACAAAAGCACCTTACAAATTCTTTAATTTGCAGGTCTGCTTTGAATGATAGGCATTCTTGAAGCTGCACAGTGGCATTTTGCATTATTTGTAGCTCAAAAGCCATTTAGGGCTCAACTCCAGGGAGATACAAAAGCTAACCTTGCAGTGGGGCTTTCCCTATGCGGTATGGATCAAATGTTCATTCTACAGTACTCCCCTGGTCCCTTTCAAGCTTTGTGATGTGGGAGGGCCCTCAGTATCCTCATTTACAATGCAGGATTACTGGTCCTGCACTGTACATAATGACTTGAGACTGCCTGTGACTGATGAATTGTATATAAGCACTATTGGGGAACCCGATACCGATGACTTGACTTTATTATGCATAGCTTTTGACACAGAAAAAGGTGAGCAGTAACATAGAAATTATGAATTTTATTTCCTGAATGTTTGTTCTGGGTCTATAAGTCAGAGGTATTAAAATCTGATTTATTCAGGTAACTAACATTTTCTAAGAGATGTCATTATTGGTAGACCTGTATTTTTCTCATGACAGGTTTACTTTAAATACATTTTACATGCAATGGCTTCATATGGATTAGCAAATAAAGAAACACCTGCAAGCAAACAAGTAATTGTAGTATAATCACCGTGAACATAGTGTTCTGCAGCTCTGCTCTCAGTCTTTGTATTAATATCAGATGTTCCCGTTCAGCACTCTCTGCTCTTAGAAGTTGATCTTCTAGCTCTTCTCTGTGGTGCGTGTCCCATGTTGTCTGGGCAGGTTGCTCTCTTGGCATGTACAGAGATTCTTCCCTAAGTTTATCAATCTGAAATAAAATAATGAGCTTTCAGCAATGAAAATGGTCTCATTTTTACACACAAAGAGTATTTTAGCAGATTCAACTTACCTCTGCTTCCTGTTCACGTTGGCGAACTCTCAAGGCAAAATTTTCTCCTTCAAGCTGGGACATACGCAGGTTGCATTCAGACAACTAAAAATGGAACATAAGATTGAAGTGTACCTTTCACTGCACTAACCTCTTAGAGATAAACATTAGTGTGCAGTGAAAGTATGACTTACCGGCAAAGTTATAAACACTAGGACATTATGTAAATGTTGACAATGCAGGGTCAAATTCATACATTTTCTCTATAAGTATGTTTAGGGTGTTAGGCAGAAATGTTGCAAAATAAAATACTACATTGTTTGAGCCTGCATAAATTATTGCTAGCATTCTCTACTGAGTTACTTCTTATAGAGTAAGCTTAAGGAAACCAACTAGCAGCTGGACAGCTGAAGATTTAAACTACTTTCCCAATTATTCCTTAATATATATGGGCTGATGTAAAGAGAAGTAGCATTGCTGCAACATGGCAACACTGCAGATATTTCTGAATGAGATGGCTACAGTGTTCTTAGTACACAACAAAGAGGAGATTGCTATATCCTATCTCTGTATAAAAATGACTCCCTTGTCATGCTAGCCACATATTAGAAAATCACCTATGATCAATCTGAGAATTCTGCTAAGTGGACCAAACCCCTATCGCCCGACAGTGAAAAATGTCAAACAGCAACTTCCATTAACCAATCAGAACTCACTATTCTATTGTTTTATATGGACTAAGATGCTGAGAACTGATGTGATTAGTAATAGTATATTACAAGACAACTAAACTACACTATTCTTGTAATGTTATAGTTAAGGTGATGGCATTACCTGTTGATGAGCCTCATCTCTTTGGGCAGATGTGGACTTCAGGTCATTATGAAGCTGCTGTATTCTGACATGTCTCAGCTCCAACTCTTCTTGTCTCTCCTTTAGTTCTCTCTGCAATCTGTAGACTTGCTGTTCCTGAGCATCAAGCTGCAAAAAAAAGGGAAAATGATGGTGAGGAGATTTTGGTGAAATTACCGTATTTTTCGGCGTATAAGACTCACTTTTTCTTCCCCAAAACTGGGGGGGGGAAAAGTGGGTGCGTCCTATACGGCGAATGCAAGTTTTAAAAATAATTAAAACTGGTAACATACTTACCCGATACCGCGATCCTGCGTGCTTCTCGTCTTCTCTCCTCTCCTCCTGGCTGCAGCGCGTGTCTCCGCCT